>NC_048224.1:39462504-39642809 GCF_002007445.2 Ailuropoda melanoleuca | reverse complement strand
GACCGTGTCTGAGCACATGAACCTGATATAGAGGACAGTGGCCTCATGAAGGTCAGGCTTCCTAGAAAGGCCATGTGGTCTTGTGAGGAAGCCAGACAGAGGCCAGCTGTATCAACTCCACAGCTCTCTCTGGTAGGAAGGGACACAGAATTTTTTTTGCTCTCTAATCCCTGGGGTTTAATAGACAAATTTAGGGGCAACCAGGTGGAGGGGCTGCCACCTTTGAAGGAAGGCGGTTGAGTAGGTTAGGTCCTGCTCCTGTCTTCCTGATGCTTCTCTCCCGTATTCACCATTGTTCTGAGAAAATAAAAGCAGAATTATGTGATCATTGCCCAACACTGTGAACGTAAGAAATGTCACTAAAGTGTACACTCGGAAGTGGTTAATTTTATGTTGTATGAACTTGACCCCCATTTTTAGAAAACAGCCAACGAATTAACTATGTTCTTCTTGTCTTCTGGGCCTCAGTTACCTTCTGACTGATCTTTACATGCCATAATACAAGTAAATTGTCTAGAATAGTGTCCAGCACATAATAATGTTGATGACAATAATAGCTATGTTTATTGAGTACTAAGTATGCGCTGGGCACTGTTCAAAGTGCCTTCTTTGGGTTAGTATCCAAAATATATTTAAAAAACTTATAGAAAACTCAACACCCAAAAACCAAATAAACCAGTTAAAAAATGGGCAGGGGGCGCCTGGATGGCACAGCGGTTGAGCGTCTGCCTTCGGCTCAGGGCGTGATCCTGGCGTTATGGGATCGAGCCCCACATCAGGCTCCTCCGCTATGAGCCTCCTTCTTCCTCTCCCACTCCCCCTGCTTGTGTTCCCTCTTTCGCTGGCTGTCTCTATCTCTGTCAAATAAATAAATAAAATCTTTAAAAAAAAATGGGCAGAAGACATGAATAGACGTTTTTCCAAAGAACACATGCAGATGGCCAACAGACACATTGATAGATGTTTAACATCGCTCATCCTCAGGAAATGCAAATCAAAACTGCAGTGACATACCACCTCATACTGTCAGAATGGCTAAAATCAACGACACAAGAAACAACAGGTGTTGGAGAAGATGTAGAAAAAGGAGAACCCTCCTGCACTGCTTGTGGGAATGCAAACTAGCACAGCCAGTTTGGAGACCAGTTTGGAAGTTCCTCAGAAAGTTGAAAATAGAACTACCCTGCAATCCAGCAATTGCACTACTAGGTATTTACCCAAAGAATGCCAGAATACTAATTCAAAGGGATACATGCACCCCAATGTTTATAGCATTATTTACAATAGTCAAGTTACGGAAGTAGCCCAAGTGTCCATTGATTGATGAATGGATAAAGAAGGTGTGGTATTTATATATGTACACACAATGGAATGTTACTCAGCCATCAAAACGAACAAAATCTTGCCATTTGCAACAACACGGGTGGAGCTAGAGAGTATAATACAAAAAGAAATAAGTCAGTAAGAGAAACCAAATAGTATATGATTCCACTCATATGTGGGATTTAAGAAACAAATGAGCAAAGGGAAAAAGAGAGAGAGNGAGAGAGAGAGGAATCAAGAAACAGACTCTTAACTATCCAGAACACACATGGTTACTAGAAGGGAGGTGGGTGGGGGGGTGGGTTGAACAGGTGCTGGGGACGAAGGAAGGCGCTTGGGATGAGCACTGGGCGATGTATGGAAGTGCTGAATCACTGTATTGTATGCCCGGAATTAAGATGACACTGTATGTTAACTAACCGGAATTAAAAAAAAAAAAAAAAACTTTAAAAAGGAAAAAAAAAAGAAAAAATGGAGTGAGCAAAAACCAAAAACCAAAATAAAACAAAAAACAGAACAAAACCAAAAACCCCCAAAACAATGTGTCCTCTTTGAATCAACTCAGACCTACCAAACCCCCTGAGGAAGGCATCGCCATTATTCCCATTTTGTAGACAGAGATCATGAGGCACAGAGAAATTAAACAGTTTGTCCAGGATCGCTCACCTAGTGATTTGAATGCGGGCTGGTTTGACCCTGGCTCCACGGCCCTCATTCTTAATGTACTTCTGCTGTTTCTCACTAATTATCTAGTTATTCAAAAGAAAAAAGCACAATTATATTCTCAGAGCCCAGTGCATGGTCAGTCCAGACCCACCTTGCTTTTGTCAACCTTGGACCATGAGCAAAATCGTTAAATGCCATGGATGCATAAGTGCGGTCATTGAATAAATACTTATTTCTTTCCTGCTCTGTGTCAAGCAGGTTCTGACAGCTGACATTGTGGCAGCAATAAGACACTCCCAGCTGACATGGCATTGGAGTTGTTAGGGGATCATGGTAGAGAGAGAGAAACAAGTAAGGAGATAAATCACATGTTAGGTGGGGAAGAAAGCATGGCAAAGGGAGTGACAACTAATGGTCAGGGAAGGCCTCTATTTTATACATATTATATATATATAATATATATATTTATTCTATTTAGGCCTCTATTTTATATATGTATAAGTACATATATAATATATATATATATATTTTACTTTTATTTAAATTCATTTAATTAACATATACTGTATTATTAGTTCAGAGGTAGAATTTAGTGATTCATCAGTTGCATATAACACCCAGTGCTCATTCCATCATGTGCCCTCCTTAATGCCCATCACCCAGTTACCTATCACATCCAACTCCCCCCTCCAGCAACCGTAAGTTTGTTTCCTAGAGTTAAGAGTCTCTTATGGTTTGTCTCCCTTCTGATTTCATCTTACTTTATTTTTCCTCTCCCTTTCCCTATGATCCTCTGTTTTGTTTCTTAAATTCCACATATCAGTGAGATCATATGATAATTATCTTTCTCTGCTTGACTTATTTTGCTTAGCCTAATACCTTCTAGTTCCACCCACATCGTTGCAAACGATTTATTTTTTTGATGGCTGAGTAATATTCCATCATGTATATATACCACATCTCTTTTATCCATTCATCTGTTGATGGACATCTGGGCTCTTTCCATATTTTGGCTGTTGTGGACATTGCTGCTATAAACATTGGGGTGCAGGTGCCCATTTGGGTCACTATGTTTGTATCCTTTGGGTAAATACCTACTAGTGCAATTGCTGGGTCATAGGGTAGCTCTATTTTTAACTTTTGGAGAACCTTCATATTGTTCTCCAGAGTGGCTGCACCAGCCTGCATCCCCACCAAGTGTAAGTGGGTTCCCCTTTCTCTGTATCCTTGACAACATCTGCTGTTTCCTGACTTGCTAATTTTAGCCTTTCTAACTGGTGTGAGGTGGTTTCTCATTGTGGTTTTGATTTGTTTTTCCCTGATGCTGAGTGATGTTGAGCATTTTTTCATGTGTCTGTTGGCCATTTATATGTCTTCTTTGGAGAAATGTCTGTTCATGTCTTCTGGAAGGCCTCTATTATAAAGTGACATTTAAGCACAGATCTGGAGGAAGTGAGGGAGTAAGCTATGCACAGGGAGGAAGCGAAGTGACAAGGTCTTGAGAGAGGCATGTCCTTGGCATGTTCTAGGAACATCAAGGAAGTTAATGTGGCTGGAACAGAGTGAGATGGAGAAAGTGGTAGGAGATAGGGTCTAAACTGTAGCTTGAGTATGAATCAGGGTCTCATGGCATCAAATTTAGAAAGTAAGTCCATTGTTATCTTCTCCTTTACGACATGGATCCTGAATTACCAATGGTAGGTATAATCTAGCATGTGATATTTCAGCCTCTCTAGATTACAGGCAATTTGGAGTCTACCACTTGTGAATTTGAACTTAGTTTGGAAGTGATCTCTTCTCATAAGGTTCCTGTATTCTGTTGGACACTAGTCTTGCCATATGTTTTGCAGGGAGGGAAATTCTCTTCCCTTGAAAATTTTAGAACTTTGCCATGGTGGCTCTGGGTCTTTCTTGGTGCCCATCCCAAGGATTTAGAACCTTTTCATTTTCATTTCTCCTTCAATCCCTCTTTCTATCCACCATTCACCGTTGCTGAAGATCTTTCTCTCTAGTGAAAGAGCCTCATTGCTTTGTGGGTGGGATATCCCACATTATAGTGAGAGGAGTAGTAGGAAAGTCTTCAAGACAATTGCACCGTCTTGCATGCCTCCTTCACTGTCCCAGTTTCCTGCTTTTTTCTCTAAATTTCTCTGTCCCCAGAGAGATACTGAGAATTGTTCTGCGCTTCAGGGGTTCTTATTACTGAATGCCTTGCCTCTGAGTGCTACTTCCTGCTTAGGAGTTTCCACATTTGTCTCCTGGAGAAATACCCTCAGTGGATCCTGGAGCTGCTTTGAGTTTCTGGAACTTGTGCTGTCGCTGGTCTAATGATGTCCAGGAAGTGCCCTAGGTTAGTGGTTTTTCACCCAAGCCCCACCTTTCTTTAGAAATGACTTTTAAGACTCAGCTGGGCTGCTTTGTTGGGCACCACAGCATCCCTTCCAGCCACCATACCCTTTTCTGCATCAGGTAAGCCTCCGGCGTTCAGCTCCCTCTGATGCTTCCCACTATAATCTTTCCACCTGCCATCCCCCTCATTTCTGTTCCTTTCCTGTCCCCAGGTCTGGCCAATTCCTTTTGCTAGGTATTAGAACTCTCCTTCCCTATATTTGGTTTTTGTTTTCACACTTAGATTTTTGTTCTCCTAACATCCCTACTTTGGATTCAGCCAGGGAATTCATGGAGAGAGAATGATGCCAGAGGGTTCTGGATCTGCTACCATCATCCAATGTCCAAATAAATCCTGCCCACCTTTCATTTCATTAGAAGGTATATGTTTCTATTCAGTTCAACCTATAACCCAGGCCTGGGTCTGATCAGTTGTCATTCTCCCTGGGTCCTTCATGCATCTGTTTTTCTGTTCCTTCTTTCTCAAGTTCTAACTCCCTGTATTTCCCAGGCAGGTTTCCTTCAAGCCAGTGCTGCACCTGCTACAAGAACAGTGTCACCTGAAGCTAATTTAACAAGGCTTGAAGAATTCTACTGCGATTTTTCTAGCCATTCTCTTCTTAAATGTATCCACATTTTCTGAAACTACATAGCATCACAATTGCAGTTACTGAGGAGTGTCCCATTACTGTTGATGCTAGTGTCCCTATTTAAAACTTTTACAAGACCTTTCTTGATAGAATGATACCTGGATCTGGGCACCTGTTGGGCAAAGTGTCCCTTTGAGTCTGTCTTCCAAAAAGTCCCATTATTCTTCTCTTTGATGATTTTGAGCCACTTTCCCTGAACCTAGTAAATATTCCTATCTTTTTCCGGGCTCTTTAGAGTAATTACATTTGGAATTTCCTTTTCCGTATCATATTTTTTTCTAGCTGGACCAATAGGATTTCAAATTTTCTTCTCCTTGGTGTGATTTCCTTCACTTTATTTCATTCTCTCCTAGTCTTGTCCTATGTGCAGGCCCCAGAAAGCAAGAATCTGTATCTTGCTTGGGCAGTGACCTGTCATACATGAACTCTACCCACTAGGAGATGTGACCCAAGGAATGGCAGTCTCCTACCAGTCAGATTAGAAATTTACTATTCCTTCCTTGAGGATTAGTGAGTAGGGAGTGGAGAGAGGCCACGATTGTGTTTTCCTTTGTGGAAACGGGAAGACAGGTAAATAACAACCTTTAACACACTTGAGCAAGGTAATTGGCCTCTGCAATGTAAGAGGGTTGAACAAGAAAGTTCTCCTCTAGTTCTAGGAGTCTGTGTTAGGAAAGCAATTCTGGGTTCCTTCAAATCCATTTACTTCAACATCCAAATTTCTTGACAACTTTATTTACCATTGTTATTTCATCTATCCAATTTTGTATTCTTATTGATATATACAACTTATTCACATAGTAAGAGTTTCATTATTATTTGTGTCAAATATTTTTCTTGATTAATAGTTTCTTTTAATTTTGTTTATGGTGTTTTTGACATTTAAAAGTTTTAGATTCTATGTAGTCAATACTATTGATCTTTTCCTTTGTGATTTATTACATTAATATTAAATATAGAATTTTTAAAACAGAAGAGTATTTATTTATATCCCATCTTTTTTTCAAGTGAGCTGCATGGGTATAGAAAATAAAATAAGTTAGATGTGTAAGCTAAAGAAGAATGAGGGGCTCCTGGGTGGCTCAGTAGTTTATGGCTCAGGTCATGATCCCAAGGTCCTGGGATCGAGTCCCACATCGGGCTCCTTGCTCAGTGGGGAGCCTGCTTCTCCCTCTGCTTGCTTCTCCCTCTGCTTGCCACTCCCCCTGCTTGTGCACTCGCTCCCTCTCTGTCTGGCATATAAATAAATAAAATCTTTTAAAAAAGAAAAAAAAATGAACTTGCCCTGCATAGTTGAATGAGTGATTGAACCCCCCCAAATTACTGTCCAGACAATATGATCACATAACTTTTAGCAAGCAAATTTCATGGTAGTTGTAACCAGATACCAAATTTGTCTTAAGAAAAATTTCAACAAAGGAACAGTAAAACTCCCAACTTTGAACAATGTTATATCCTCTTGTTCCTTCTAAGATAAACTGTTTGCAAAATGTACATCAAGGACACCTAAAGGATAATAAAATGATACCACAGTTTATAGAACAGTTACAAACATAGTGACTGTTTTCAAAACAGTTGATTCTTAGCCATTCTTTCTGACACTGTTTCCCTTGCAAAGTCAACTGTCTATTTAGACTGCTCCTTCCTAATTAGGGTTTTAAAAACTCTATCATTTAGGAATAAGAGATTTCTTGTTTTTCTGTTCTCTCTAGCAGAGGATTACATGCATTTACTTCTAAAATAGTGTTGGTACATTTTTCTTAAAAATCAAAAGAAGAGGGAAACAGAATAGTTTTCCTTCTATTGCCTGATTGAAAACCATGACTGGTTACTGTGGTTTATGTTGCAAGTTTTCTTTTCTTTTCTTTTTTTTTTTTTTTAAAGATTTTATTTATTTATTTGACAGAGATAGAGACAGCTAGCGAGAGAGGGAACAACAAGCAGGGGGAGTGGGAGAGAGAAGCAGGCTCATAGCAGAGGAGCCTGATGTGGGGCTCGAACCCATAACGCTGGCATCACGCCCTGAGCCGAAGGCAGACACTTAACCGCTGTGCCACCCAGGCGCCCCAATGTTGTAAGTTTTCTGATAGCATGCATAACTTGAGATCTATGTTGACCTTATAAAACTTCCTCCCCCCAACTGATTCCTGTTTACAGAATTGAAGTCCAAAGAAAAGATAATAAAGACCATAAAAAATTTAACGTTGTTTTTGACCATTTCCTACAAAATGATAAATACCATAACAGTATTCTGTGGTAGTAGAGTTACGTCTGAAGTCTTTCTGCTTCTTTCATAAATCATCAACCTGAGAAACTCTTACTTGCAATTGGCCAAGCCAAAAAATGGCATTTATTTTGCATGGAATCCCGGGGCATTTGCAATATGCCAAAAATGGGATGGGGCAGTAAATGGTCGTTTCTTTTTAAGATGATATAAGGACATTGTAGATCCAGCTAGGCAGACTTGTACCCATGGGGTAAATAAAGGTGAATAAGTTATTTAGAGTTGGAGTCCTACGCTAAATGGGACCTAAATGGCTTTGGAGGCAGTAGATCCATCGTATTCTTTTTGGGACCATCCCATATTCTAATCATGGTACATGGAGAGACTCCAGGGCTGCCATCGCGTCGGCTGAAATCAGAGAAAAGATCACGTAACTCCTTAGTCTAAAATGTCCATTTATACAGTGCAAAGGAAAGCTAACTACAATATATTCTTTTTAGGGGCGCCTGGGTGGCGTAGTCGTTAAGCGTCTGCCTTGGGCTCAGGGCGTGATCCTGGCGTTCTGGGATCGAGTCCCACATCAGGCTCCTCCGCTGGGAGCCTGCTTCTTCCTCTCCCACTCCCCCTGCTTGTGTTCCCTCTCTCGCTGGCTGTCTCTATCTCTGTCAAATAAATAAAATCTTTAAAAAATATATATATATTCTTTTTAATTTCATTTCCTTGTAACTTTTAAATTTTGATATGATTTCAAATTTCTCTGTCTCTCTCTCTCATTCCTCCTCTCCCCCATTCTCTCTCTCTTCCTGAAATAAATCCCACTTGGTTATGGTGTGTTTGTTTCTTCCATGGTGTTGGATTCTGTTCACTAATCCTTTCTTTAGTCTTTTTGCATCAGTATTCATAAGTGATGTTAGTTTATAGTTTTCTATTTGTGTCATCTTTATCAAATTTAGGCATTAATATTTTCCTTGTTTCATAAAAAGAATTTGAAAGGTTTCCTTCATCATTATGTCCTTCATTATTTGAAAGGTTTTCATTATTACAGTTCACATAGCATTGGGACTATCTGGTCTCCAATGGGTAGGTAGAATTTCTCCACAAAACAGCCCAGGCATGGGGGCTTGTCTGGGGGGTACTTCCTTGATAACTTTCTCAGTTTGTCTTTGTTTTTGTTTTTTTTCCCCCATGCAAAATGGTCTGTTTAAACTTTTTAAGTCTAATGGGGTCAGTTTTAGCAAACTGTTTTCTTAGGAATTATCCATTTTCTGTGTTTATTCAAATTTATTTGCAGAGTGGTCTGCAAAGTACTTTCATTTATTTTTTTAAAAATTTTCTTCTGGGACACCTGAGTGGCTTAGTCGTTAAGCGTCTGCCTTTGGCTCAGGGCGTGATCCCGGCGTTCTGGGATCGAGCCCCACTTCTTCCTCTCCCACTCCCCCTGCTGTGTTCCCTCTCTTGCTGGCTTTCTCTCTGTCAAATAAATAAATAAAATCTTTTAAAAAAATAAATAAAATAAAAATTTTCTTCTGTTTCAATGATTATTTCTCCCTTTATTTATATTTTCTTCCTTTTTTCTAGATTAAGTTAGCCAGCAGTTCATGTGTTCTATTATTTTCAAAAAGCCAAGGTTTTGTTTTATTAGTTGGATCTGTTTTCTTCCCCCTCTATATCAGGGATTAGCCAGCTATGGCTCGTGGGCCACATCTGGCCCCTCGCCTGTTTCTATACTAGAGTTTTATTAGACATTGAAGGCGAAGTCGTTTGTTTACAGAATGTCTGTGGCTGCTTTTGTGCCACAAAGAGGGAGTCAAGTAGTGTGACAGAATTGGCCGAGAAGGTTTTTACTAAAACAGCTACTCTCTGACCCTTTATAGAAAAAAGTTGTGCTTCCATATTTATTATATTCCTTTTTTTTTTTAAGATTTTATTTATTTATTTGAGAGACAGAGAAAGAGAGAAAGATAGAAAACATAAGCAGGAGGGAGGGGCAGAGGGAGAGGGAGAGGGAGAAGCAGATTCCCTGTTGAGCGGAGATCCTGATGTGGGACTCAATCCCAGGACCCTGAGATCATGACCTGAGCCAAAGGCAGATGCTTAACCAGGAGCCCCTGTTATATTCTTTCTTATGCTTTGTTTTACTTCATAAAGGTGGTTGTATTTTATCTTTATTGTGAATTGTGGCGTTTTGCATTAAAAAGTGTTCTTTGTCATATTAAAGGCTTTTTGGCTTGACTTCTACTTATATGAGGATTACAATCCCTACTTCGTATGGTTTGCATTTGTCTGCTGTACTTTATATGTCCATCACTTTATATTTAGTCTCTCTGAAGCACTTTGTTTTAGGGGTTCCTCTAGTACACAGCATATACTTAGATCTTGCATATGTTGAGTAGTGTGTATACATATATTTAAATTTTAAAAGTCTCAATGGGGGGCCCCTGGGTGTCTCAGTCATTGAGTGGCTGACTTCAGCTCAGGTCATGATCCCAGGGTCCTGGGATTGGGCTCCCTGCTTGGCGGGAAGCCTGCTTCTCCCCCTCACACTCTCCTTGCTTGTGTTCCCTCTCTCGCTGTCTCTCTCTGTCAAATAAATAAATAAATAAAATCTTAAAAAAAAAAGTCTCAATGGCCTTGATACTTGAAAGATAGTTTTGGCTGGATATAAAATTCTTGGTTCACATTTCTTGATTTGAATTTTCATAAAATTATCAGTTCTTTTGTTGCCTTGCTTTTTATATAGCTTTTGAGAAGTCTGATGCCACTTAATTCTTTTGCTTTTGGATCTTACTTACTTCTTTGAATGGAGATGCTGAGAATTTTTTCCCCCTTTATCTTTAAAGTATAATAGTTTTACTTGGCCAAGTCCTAGGTGTGATTGTTCTGGATGAGCTTTCTGAGGTATACAGTGGGCACTTTCAGTACTTACAGTCAGATCTTTATATTTCTGTAGACTTAACCTGGATTATAGTTCTAAATATTGATTCTGTTTTAATGTTTTTCTTCTTTAGAGACTTTAATTATACATATGTTGGGTCTTTGCTTATATTCCTTTTCACCCACTTGATTTTTGCTCCTTTTTACTTCTTTTTAATATCATTTTTATTCTTTTTTGGTTGTTTTCCTGTATTTCTTCAATTTTCATCATTAGTTTTTTATTTTAATCTATCCTTCCTTGGGTACCATGACATTTTGAATTTGTTTTTCTGATATGAATTTATCTTTTCCTTTTGTTTCCTGAATTCAGTCACTTTTGTTTCATTTCCTGCCTGTTTTGTGTTCATTCTGTTCTTAGTTTTTGAATTTCTGACTCAGGGTGTTTTCCTCATACCCCACAATGCTTATTTGAGGATATCTAGTTCAGTTTACTGTGTTACAGAGTTACTGGTGTGTGTGTGTGTGTGTGTGTGTGTGTGTGTGTGTGTGTGTGTGAATTCTTGTTTGGGCATTATTTTAAAAAATGTAGAGTTTTTCACAAACTGAGATGTTTTGATTATCACCTTCTTGGCTGGCTGATTTTCTTTCTTTCTTTCTTTCTTTCTTTCTTTCTTTCTTTCTTTCTTTCTTTCTTTCTTTCTTCCTTCCTTCCTTTCTAGTGAACACTGTTTTTGTCTATTAATTCCATAGAATTGGTAGTTTAGACTGGTTAATAGTATTTCTAGGTTAAGAGTGCCCTCTTCTGTCATTTAATGAAGTGCAGCTCCTTTAAAGGATATTTTTGGGTTTTGGTGAGAATGAGAATGAATGGCATATTCTTTTATTTTGGGTTCTCTTGTGCCTTGTAGGATCTTGCTTCTTTTTCCATCACTACTTAGTCTCCCCAGGACACCAATTCTTTCCATTTAATCATCTTCTTTCCTAGAAGCAATGCCTTTCTCATACCACTACCTGAAGCCTCCTAGGCTTTCATCCTTTGCTTGTAGTCAGTACCCTGGTATACCAGATCTTCTTTTCAGGATTTTCATGGTGAAGGTGGAATTTCTCTTTCTGGGAATGACTTGAGCTCATGTTCAGACCCTTTGTTTCCCTCTTCTCTTTCCCATGCTCTTCCAGAGCCCTCTCACTCTCGACAGTGACTTGTGGGAGGTTGAGAAACAGCTTTGCTAGAATTTGGTATTTATTCTTGTATTAAAAGGTAATTTAAAGTTTCTTATATTCTCTGTCTTCTGGTTATGATGACAGCACTGGTTTTATGTTGTTTTATTTGTTCTTCTTGTTGATCTGAAGAGTATTTTGGGAAATGTGTTGAGAGACTTGGATTTAACTGGCCATCATTATCCTTGAACAAATTGCAGCACTAATGTAGAAAAACCTCTCAGGTGCTAACTTTTCCATCCCCATATCTTTGCACATGCTATGTCCTCCACCTGGAATCCCCTCCCCTTTTTCTTCAGTTCCTAATATTCCCTTCATCCCTTCCTCCACAGTCTCCCCAACTTCCTGAATTCCTATTCTCTGCTGCAGGACAAAGTGTAGGTAATAGGGTGGCCCAGTTGCTCTGGAGTCAGGCTATCTAATTCAAATCTCAGATCTCTTACTATCTGTGCGCCTTTGGGCAAATTACTTAACCTTTATGCGCCTAAGTTGCTTTAACTGTAAATATGGGAATAACAATACCGGCGTCATGGGTTTGTTGTGAAACTAAGTGGGTTATGGGGAACCAGCACAATACTGGAGGCACGATTAGCATCTATAAAATGTTAACTGTTACTTAAATTTACTCGATGACATTTGTTATATATGCCCTTGTGTTTTTGTTCTACTGATAGAAGGTGTAACTCCTTTTCTGGATTAAATAGTAGTAAGGGCAGGAACCGTGCCTTAGACAAAGCACCTGTATTTCATTGGGTTAATATGCTATCAGTTGCTCAGCTTTCTCCTTATTGCTGATTATTTACATTGAAACAACTGGAAATGCTGTGCCTGCCACCGTCTGGGACATGAGTGCAGAGATGAATGAGACATTGGTCTCTCCCCTTCAGGAGCTCTCGGTTCAGTGGCGCGATAGACAGGATCAATAATAATACAGTGCATAATGTGTGATTGAGGTATTTGAAGGAGCTAGGGGAGCCCAGGGCAAGTAATGATTGACTTTGCCCAGAGTTGCTCCGCCACGTGAGTGAAGCAGAAACAAAGTTTCAAAGAAGTCCATGAACTAAGAGCCAGCTTTTCTCTTCTCTGAGGACTTCTTGCACATCTGGTTTTTCAGCTTCCGGATTCTAGGTTAGATTGGCCTTCTGGGTGGGGAAAGGAGAGAAAGAGAAGGCAGAGTGACCACTAAAAATGATCCAGGAAAGGATATTTGTATGAGGGACTGGGCATGTACTTTCCATAGCAGAGGGTCAGAGAGCAGGGTAGGAAGGGATTTAGAACTAGCTCTGTCGGGGATCCTTTTCTCCCCAGTGAACACGTCAGGGTTTCAGCCTGCCTATGGCTCCAACCATAACCCCCCTGAGTGGAGGGAAGGAGACTTAGGGTGAGAGTCACTCTCTGACCAACATGGAACGGAATTTAACCAGTGAGACGGTTTTATTTAATTGCTCTAGCCTATTCTCAGTGGGGGTGGTGTCACCCCTGGGAGGCAAAATCACCCACAAAGGGGCAAAAGTTGGTTCTTGAGGGGAGAGAAAATATTGTTCTTTTTATATATGAAGCATAGATATACATATAGTACATAAGAAACATACAGCATATCGGGGGCATTAAAATTTTATAGAAGGTGAGAGAGTAGGGGGAAAATGTTTTAAAAGTCTCCTTTTAAAAATGATAAAAGGTTGAGATATACTGTTGTCACTTTATAATAGGTACTGATACCTGCTTATGGCCTCTTCCAGTATTTTTAATTCAGGTTTTGTTTTTTATTTTTTCTAGTCTCGTTAATCTTTCCAAAGAAATTTATCAGTAATTGCTTCCTGTTCTGGGAGTGTGCCAAGCTGATTCCTGCATCTGGGATGTTGACCTTGGAGCTCCCTCTTACCTTCCTCCATTCTTGGTGACTCACCCACACCCCTCAGTTCTCTGCTCACAAATCATCTCCGCAGAGAGCTTTCCCTGGCCATGCTTTCTATCCGCCTGCAATGCTTTTCTCAGTCTTTACCAACACACAAGACTCTGTTTTTTTTTTATTTGTTTACTTATTTATTTTCTGCCTTTTTCACGAGGATGAATTCCCTGAGATGCAGGGACTTTGTTTCCTCTCCACTTTATCCTTAGACCCTAAAGCATGCCTGTGCATGATAAGAACTTCCTAAATAGTCATTGAATGAATGTATAAACTTCACATGTTCCAAGAAGGTTCACTTTTGAGTCTTTCCATTCATGGGTGCGGCATTTCTCTATAGTTTTCCTTTCTGTCTTTCAGGGAAAAAAAATCTTCCTAAGTCTTGGACATTTCTAGTTAGATTTATTTCTAATAGATCTATTTCTATTCTACTTATTTGAAGTTTGTGGTTTCTTCTCTCATAGATAGGGATCTTTTTAATTTAATATAATTTTTAAAAGTTTTAATTTTAATTTTAGTCTGCATACAGTGGTATATTAGTCTCAGGTGTACAATACAGTGATTCAACACTTCCACACTTCCATACATCGCCCAGTGCTCGTCACGACAAGTGCCCGCCTTCATCCCTATCACTTATTTCACCCATCCCCCCACCCACCTCCCGTCTGGTGACCATCAGTGTGTTCTCTAGAGTTAAGAGTCTGTTTCTTGATTTGTTTCTCTCTCTCTTCTCTCTTTTTCCCTTTGCTCATTTGTTCTGTTTCTTAAATTCCACATATGAGTGAAATCCTATGGTATTTGTCTTTCTCTGACTTATTTCACTTAGCAGAATACTCTTTAGTTCCATCCATGTCATTGCAAATGGCAAGATTTCATTCTTTCTTACAGCTGAGTAATATTCCATTGTGTGTATGTACCTCATCTTCTTTATCCATTCATCAGTGGATGGACCCCTGGGCTGCTTCCATAATTTGGCTATTGTAAATAATGCTGCTAGAAACATAGGGGTGCATGTATCCCTTTGAGTAAGTGTTTTTGTCTCCTTTGGGTAAATACACCATAGTGTGATTGCTGGATCATAGGGTAGTTATATTTTTAACTTTTTGAGGAAACTCCATCCTGTTTTCCACAGTGGCTGCACCAGTGTGCACTTCTAGTAACAGCGCACAAGTGTTTCTTTTTCTTCATATCCTCACCAACACCTGTTGTTTCTTGTGTTGTTGATTTTAGCCATTCTGACAGATGCGACATGATATCTCATTGTAGTTTTGATTTGCATTTCCCTGATGGTAAGTGATGTTGAGCACCTTTTCATGTGCCTGTTGACCGTTTGTATGTCTTCTTTGTAGAAATGTCTGTTCATGGCTTCTGCACACTTTTAAATTGGGTTATTTGGTTTTTGGGTGTTGAGTTTTACAAGTTCTTTTTATGTTTTGGATGCTAACCCTTTACTGGATATGTCATTTGCAACTATCTTCTCCCATTCTGTAGGTTGCCTTTTAGTTTTGTTGATTGTTTCCTTTGCTGGGAAGAAGCTTTTTATTTTGATGTAGTCCCAGTAGTTTATTTTTTGCTTTTGTTTCTCTTGCCTCAGGAGACATATTTAGAAAAAAGTTGCTGGGGCGCCTGGTGGCACAGCGGTTAAGCGTCTGCCTTCAGCTCAGGGCGTGATCCCGGCGTTATGGGATCGAGCCCCACATCGGGCTCCTTCGCTATGAGCCTGTAGTTTTGTTGATTGTTTCCTTTGCTGGGAAGAAGCTTTTTATTTTGATGTAGTCCCAGTAGTTTATTTTTTGCTTTTGTTTCTCTTGCCTCAGGAGACATATTTAGAAAAAAGTTGCTACAGCTAATGTCAAAAAGGTTGCTGCCTGTGTTCTCCTCTAGGATTTTGATGATTTTAATGTCTCACATTTAGGTCTTCCATTCATTTTGAATTTATTTTTGTGTATGTTGTAATAAAGTGGTCCAGTTTCTTTCTTTTGCATGTTGGTGTCCAGTTTTTCCAACACCCATTTGTTGAAGAGACTGTCCTTTTCCCATTGTATATTCTTTCCTCCTTTGTCAAAGATTAATTGACCATAAAATTGTAGGTTTAATTCTGGGTTTTCTATTCTGTTCCATTGATCTCTGTGTCTATTTTTGGCCAATATCATAGAAGTCTGGAATTGTGATGTCTCCAGCTTTGCTTTGCTTTTTCAAGATTGCTTTGGCTATTTGGGATCTTTTGTGGTTCCATACAAATTTTAGAATTGTTTATCCTAGTTCTGTGAAAACTGCTGTTGGTATTTTGGTAGGGGTTCCATTAAATGTGTAGATTGCTTTGGGTAGTATAGACATTTTAACAGTATTTTTCTTCCAATCCATGAGCATGGAATGTCTTTCCATTTCTTTGTGTCATCTTCCATTTTTTTCTCCAGTATTTTACAGTTTTCAGAGTATAAGTCTTTCACCTCTTTGGTTAGGTTTATTCCTATGTATCTAGTTATTTTGGTGCAATGAAAAATGGGATTGTTTTCTCAATTTCTCTTTCTGCTGCTTCATTATTGGTATATAGAAATCTAACTGATTTCTGCATGTTGATTTTGTATCCTGCAAATTTCCTGAATTCGTGTATCAGTTCTAGCAGTTTGTTGGTGGAGTCTTTAGGGTTTTCTATATATAGTATTATGCCATCTGCAAATAGTGAAAGTTTTACTTCTTCCTTACCAGTTAGGACGCCTTAATAATGTTTCTTTTTGTTGTCTGATTGCTGTGGCTAGGACTTCCAGTCCTATATTGAATAATAATGTTGAGAGTGGACATCCTTGTCTTGTTCCTAACCTCAGGGGAAAGGCTCTCAGTGTTTCCCCATTAAGGATGATGTTAGCTGTGGGTTTTTCATATAAGGCCTTTATTATGTTGAGGTATGTTCCCTCTAGAACTTTGTTGAGGATTTTTGTCATGAATGGATGTTGTATTTGTGAAATGCTTTTTCTGCATCTATTGATATGATTATATGATTCTTATCCTTTCTCTTATTGATGTGATGTATCCCTACATTGATTGATATTTGAATATTAAACCATGCTTGCATCCTGGGAATAAATCTCACTTGATCATGGTGAATGATTATTTTAATGTATTATTGGATTCAGTTTGCTAGTATTTTGTTGAGGATTTTTGCACCTATGTTCATCAGGGATATTGGCCTGTAGTTGTCTTTCTTAGTGGTATCTTTATCCAGTTTTGGTATCAGGATGATAATGGCCTCTTGGAATGAATTTGGAACTTTTTCTTCCTTTTCTATTTTTTGGAAGAGGTTGAGAGGAATAGGTATTAATTTGTTTTTAAATATTAGGTAGAATTTGCCTGTGAAGACATCTGGTCCTGGATTTTTGTTTGTTGGGAGATTTTTGATTACTGATTCAATTTCTTGGCTGGTTGGTCTGTTCAAATTTTCTTTTTATTCCTGTTTCCGGTTGTGGTAGTTTACATATTTCTAGGAATTTATCCGTTTCTTCTAGGTTTTCCAATTTATTGGTGTATAGTTTTTCATAATATTCTCTTCCAACTGTTTGTATTTCTGTGGTGTTGGTTGTTATTTCTCCTCTCTCATTTGTGATTTTATTTATTTAAGTCATTTCTCTTTTTTTCCTTGATAAATCTGGCTAGAGGTTTATCAGTTTTTTTTCCCCCCAAGGAATCAGTTCCTGGTTTCATTGATCTGTTCTATTGTGGGTTTTTTGTTTTGTTTTGTTTTTATATCATTTCTTTCTGCTCTCATCTTTATTTTAATTTTTAATTTTTTTTTTTTTTGAGAGAGAGAGTGAGAGAATGAGGGACCGAGAGTGAGAGAGAGAGAGTGAGAGAGAGAGCGCATGCATGAGCAGGGGGGAGAAGCAGAGGAAGAGGGAGAGAGAGAATCTCAAGCAGGATACATGCCAAGCGTGGAGCCTGACATGGGGCTCAATCTCACAACCCTGAGATCATGAACTGAGCCGAAATCAAGATTTGAACACTTAACTGACTGAGCTACCCAGGCACCCTGTGCTCTCATCTTTATTTCCTTCCTTCTGCTGGCTTTAGGTTTTGTTTCTTGTTCTTTTTCTAACTCCTTTAGGTGTAAGGTTAGGTTGTTTATGTGACGTTTTTCTTGTAGATCTGTACTGCTATGACCTTTCCTCTTAGAATCGCTTTGGTTGCATCCCAGAGGTTTTGGACCTTTGTGTTTTAATTTTCATTTGTTTCCATGTGCTTTTTTAGTTCTTTTTTTATCTCCTTGTTGACTCATTTATTGTTTAGTAGCATGTTATTTAACCTTCATGTAACTGTGGTCTTTCCCAATTTTTTCTTATGGTTGATTTCTAGTTTCATAGCATTGTGGTCAGAAAAGATGCATGGTATGACTTCAGTGTTTTTGAATTCGTTGAGGCTGGTTATGTGGCCTAATATGTCATCTATTCTGGAGAATGTTCTGTGTGTACTTGCAAAGAATGTGTACTCTGTTTTAGGATGGAATGTTCTGAATATATCTGTTAAATCCGTCTGTTCCAGTGTTTCAATCAAAACCACTGTTTCCTTATTGATTTCCTATTTAGATGATCTGTCTATTGATGTAAGTGGAGTGTTAAAGTGCTTTACTATTATTGTATTATTATTAATTAGCTCCTTTATGTCTGTTAGTAACTGTTTCATGTATTTGGGTGCTCCCATGTTGGGTGCATAAATATTTACAACTGTTATATCTTCTTGTTGGATTGTCCCCTTTATTATTATATGGTTTCCTTCTTTGTCTCTTAGTGTAGTCTTTGTTTTAAAGTCTATTTTGTCTGATATAGATATTGCTACTCTGGCTTTCTTTTTTTATTCATTTGCATGGTAGATGTTTCTCCATCCCTTTACTTTCAATCTGCAGGTGTCTTCATGTCTGAATTGAGTCTCTTGTAAGCAGCATGTAGATGGGTTTTTTTTTTTATTCATTCTGTCACCCTATGTCTTTTGATTGGTGGAGTGTTTAGTCCATTTACATTTCTCTTTTATTTGGGATAAATTTCTCTGTCTCTTCATTTTGTCTGCCTCTCTGTGTCTGTTTCTGTGTGTTAAGAAAGTCAACTATGTCTTAAACTCTTGAAAATGGTGACTTTATGAAGAAGCTGACTTGGAGTGCCCTACAGTGCTGTGTCCCCTCTTCACTTCAGGAGAATATCCTCTGTGTGTTGCTGTGTGTAGCCTGCTGTTGTGTCTGAGTCTTTTCCTTTCTGTGCAGTTGTGTGCACTGACTCTCTGCCTGTTGTGGGCTGTGTTTGCTCTCTGTGGTGTTAGTGGGACCCAGGCAGGGTAGGCGTGCCTGCCGGGGAACTTGAGAGTGGGCGGTGGTGTTAGCAAAATTTGCGCTGGGTCACTAGTCCTCTGCTGAATTCACCAAAGTGCTGCGGTAGCTGGGGGCTGGGAGCTGGTGCTGCTGGGGGCACGAGGCTGGGTGCAGCGTGCATTGGTGGCTTGGAGGGGGGTGCACTGCAGTAGTTGGGCATTGTGCAGTGGATAGATACTGCACCTTTTTGTTGTATTTTGTTGTTTCAGTTTCCTATTGCTAGTATGACAAATTACTGCAAATTTAGTGGCTTGGAACAATGTGAATTTATTCTTCTTCTAGAGGTCAGCAATCTGAAACAGTTCCACTGTGTTAAAATTACAGTAACTGCAGACCTGTATTCATTCTGGAGGCTGGAGAAGAGAATCCATTTCTTTGTCATTTGCAGTTTCTAGATCCCACCTACATTCCTTATCTCATGGCCACATCCTCCCTTTTTGGAGCTCTTTGGCGTAACTGTTGCTTTTGCCTTAAATTGCTCTCTAACCCTGATCTTTTTGTCTCTCTCTTATAAAGACTGTGGCCACTGCATAAGGCTTATCTAGATAATCCTAGATAATCTCCCTATAGTAATCACATTGCAAAGTCCTTCTGCCATGTAAGGTAACATGGTCACAGACGGATGTGGACATTTCGGGGGGGGGGTGTTGTATTTTCAGCCTACCATACTTGTTCTTGCAGATACATCAGAAACTACTAGTTTTTCTATGTTCTTGTATTTGGGTATGCTTTGCCAAAATCCCATTATTTGTATTTGTTTTAATATTGTTTCCAAACTATTTCATATTTGTTTTTCAGTGGATTCTGTTAGAGTTACTGGCAGTGGCATCATTTGTTCCCTTTCTTCCTGGCATTTATAGCTCGTTTTGTTCTTGCCTCTTTCTGTGTTGTCTAGAATCTTCTAGCTAATGCTAAATAATAGCTATGAGAACATGCATCCTTGTATTGTTCTTAACTTTACCAGAAATTGCCTCATTGTTTTACTACCCAGGATGGTGGTTTCTGATAAACACTCTTTTAAGTTAGGACATTTCTATCAAATTAAATCCTAGTGGACTAAGATTTTTAGTCAGGAATGTATATTAAGTGTATTAACCATTATGGTTATAAGAGTAACCATATGGCTTTTCCCTTTTAATCTATTAATAGCTGTTCTAATAATGATCATCTCTGTATTCCTGGGATAAATCTTCCTTGGTCACAGTGTATTGTTCTTTTAATGTACTGCTGACTTCTATTTGCTAATATTTTATTTCAGATTTTTGCATTTATAGTAATGAGTGAGTTTGGCACAGTGTGTTTAGTAATTGCTTGTGGCATTCTGGAGCAGTTTTGGTGCTGTTGTAGGTTTTCTAGTCATCTTGAATAAATTGGGAAACTTTCCACCTTTTTGTATGGTCTGGTACTGTTTAATTACTTAATTAATTTTCTACCACCCCCTCCCCTGGAACTGTTTAAATAGTATTGAGGTTTTTTGTTTGTTTGTTTTTAAAGATTTTATTTTATTTATTTGAGAGAGAGAGTGCATGTGAGACAGAGAGCATGGGCAGGGCGAGGGGCAGAGAGAGAGGGAGAAGCAGACTCCCCATTGAGCAGGGATCCTGACACAGGGCTTGATACTAGGACCCCAAGATCATGACCTGAGCTGAAGGCAGATGCTTGACTGACTGAGCCACCCAGGTGCCCCAAGGTTATTGGTTTTGAAAGTTTTGTAAACATAAGGTTCCTTGGGCCACTGCTACGTATCTCTAAAACCTTCTATACCCAATGGTGAGATCGCGTTATTCTGAATCACATGTACTTTCTTATCTACTCTGTCTTACAACATTTGAAGCGCAGCTTATGACCTGTGGAACAGGTTTCTGCTGGGCAAAGCTGCCCAATCTGTAAAGAAGGGTCACATCTACCAACATGGCTTCATTCATAGGAACCTGTCACTCCAGGGGCTTAACCAGCAAAGGCTTGGCTCCCATGAGACTTCTTTTTTCCTGTGCTTTGGGAGTTGTCTTTATCATTTATTAATCGTTGCCGTGTTGCTATGAAACCTCTTTTTTTTTTAAGATTTATTTATTTATTTGAGAAAGAGAGAGAGAGACAGAGAGAACTCAAGTGAGAAGAGGGGCAGAGGGAGAGAATTTCCAGCAGCCACCCAGACACCCCTGCTGTGAAGCTTCTTAGCAAATCTTTTTCAGTTCTTCAAAGAGCCCTTCTCAATTCTCTGCTGAAGTGTTGCTCCCAGCTCAGAATTGGAAATTGATACTTGTTTGTATAAATGAGGTTGTCCAAGGCTGAGTTGCAGTTTTAGGTTAGTAGATGAGGGGAGTTTGCGGTGACTGGATTTAAGTAATTTTTAAGAGGGATCCTCTGCTTGGGTATCTTTTGATTATAAGTCTTTTATCAGGACTGAGTTTACATAAATATAAAATGCTGCTACTACTAATTTCTAAATTAAAATACTGCTGAAATCATCCTGTGTATATGATTTGATTAAAAGGTAGTATTTTTTGGCGGGGGGTGCCTGGGTGGCACAGTTGGTTAAGCATTCGACTCTTGGTTTTGGCTCAGGTCATGATCTCAGGGTTGTGGGATCGAGCCCCTCTTCAGGCTCCACGATCTGCATGGAGTCTGCTTAAAAGACTCTGCCCTCTCCCCCCCCCCAGGTGCTCTCTTTCTCTCTCTCTCTCAAATAAATATTTTTTTAAAAGGTAGTAATTTTTAAAAGATTTTATTTTTTAAGTAATCCCTACACCCAACATGGGGCTCTGACTCACAACCCCAAGATCAAGAGTTGCATGCTCTGTGAAAAGTAGTATTTTTGTGTAGAGTGTAAGTTGATTTTTCATTCTTTCCCCCTGCAGTAAAACAGATCATCGGTAACATTTCAATATTTAATGAAACCTGCTTGAGATGGAGAAGTGCAAAGACAGCTGATATAGAGGAGATGTATTCAGTAAGTTACCGAACATTACTCTATGTATAGATGTTGTCTAGTGTGGGAGGTTTAAGAAAATACCAGCAAACCTAAAAATATATAGCTATTATCATCAATGGCAGATTTATAGTAAGAATTGTGAGCAAAAGCAAGAAAATGGGCCCTTCAACTACGTATTTGAAGAGAGAGACCTTGGGGATTGCTGAGTAAGCCGTGAGAGTTTCTTTGCGCACATGGCCTGATGCAAAGCCAGTGTCCACACAGTATCCGTGGAAGGAACCCGTGGCTTTTGCCTGTGTGTGTGTGTCTCTTCAGACCATTGTCTCTGACCCATCTGGACATGTTGTCTAGAGAGTCCAGGGGAACTTTCAGAGCTGTTGTGGTTGCGAGCAAGAAAGGTAAACACCATGGGATGAACTGCTATTAGAAGAAATTGAGTGGGCAGAGAAGTATGTGTGTTGGGCCAGGTGCTGGGAAGTTACAGGAAAGTGTGGGGAATGTCAGAAGGGGGCGGGCAGAGGAGAAGAGCCCTGCTGAGCTTCACCCAGGCCAGCTAGGAGTATCCTCACTCAGGTCCTGCTTTGGAGAAGCCTTAGTTCAGATTGCTCATTTTCTTTCTAGGAAAGTGTTCTGTGGCCCTGCTCCTGCCCACAGACTTTTTCGTGTTGTGCATTGTAGATGTGAGAATAAGAACAAGAGCCTTGGTAGCACTGGGGCCTCGGCCTTTTGTGCTTCTTGCTTTAAGAATATTTTTATTGTACTGATCTATTGTAATGACGGTGCTTAGGGTATGACGACTCTAAGATTTGCTTACCGTTCTGTTTCACTTTTTGAAGGATCTTTAAAGTCGAGAGCAAGATGGCTCCTGAGAAAGGGTAAGTATCCAGGCATTTGGAGCCTTCCAAGCTAGCCGTTCACCTAGTGCACTTTTCTGTTTCAGTTCCACATTCGGGGCCAGAGATGGTATCAGAAGGAATTTGCCCAGGAAATGATCTTTAATATCACTGCCAGCAGCCAGGCTCCTGAGATGTGCTTGGACCTGCGTCCGGGCACCAACTACAGCGTCAGCGTCCAGGCTTTGTCTTCTCAGCTTCCTGTGGTCTTCTCCCTGACAACCCCGATTACAGGTAAATCTTGAATGGCAGCATTTGGATGAACCAAGTCACCGCAGAGCTGTGGGTGGGCCCAGATGAAGAGGAATGCTGTTGCTGCCTATCGTGGAGTGAACCTTAAGAGCGAGAGGATGAAAGGGTCTTCTAGTTGTGACTTAGAAAGATAGTCGAGGCAGAATATTAACACGAATTAATTCCTGGCTAGCGTGTACATGAGTGCTGGGTACATTGCTTGGGGATATTTGAAATATTTAACATATTTCATACCTAAAAGGAATTTTTTCTCATTACCACTTCTCAGTTACGTGTAATTGTCATTTTGTCACAAGAGTTGTGCCTCAAGAGCTGGTTACTCTCAGGGAAAAAGGATTGGCAGTCTTACTTTGGTCCCTCAGCAAATTCACTTTTCACTCATTTTCTCAACTCTCTTAAAATTTGGGATGCTGCCCCTCCCCCTGCTACCCCCCACACTCTGTGCTAATACGCGGAGTATTAGCTTCTTGTTTCTGAGTTCATTGAGCAATTAGAAGTAATCATGTGAGGACTTGCCTCTCCCAGGTCTCTCCTTGCTACCCACATGCAGAACCGTGTCTTCTGTCTTCTCTCTTGTCCCCACTCCTCAGGCGACCGCCATCCTCAGGTGCATTGGACCCCATTCTTTCCTGCCTAATCATCATGTCCCCCCAACAGAGAAATAGTCCCAATGCTGTGTGGGCTTGTCATAGTATCTCCTTTTTAAAAATGAAAGCAAAGAAACAAGAAACACACTTCCTTTGATCCCATATTCCCTCCAGGTACTTCTTTCAGCGTCCCCTTTACAGTAAAACTCCTTAAAAGCAGTACCTGTTATGTAAGCTCCACGCCCTTATGTCCTGTTCTCCCTTTCACTGGTTCCAATCGGGGGCGTTGTCCCGTCTCAGCGCTGCTTTCCTGAAAGCGTCTCCATCTTACAAAATCCACTGGACAGTTTTGTTTGTATCTGATTTTCTTCCCCCCACAGCATTGGACATCCCCTCCTTCTTGAAACACTGCTTCTCTTATCTTTTGGGTCCTCCTGCCTTGTGGGCTGCTCCTTCTCAGTCTTCCTTGCTGGCTCTGTCTTCTTTTATCGATGGGTTCCCTGCCTGCTTCTGTTCCTTTTTCATCATTGTACTCCTTCTGCTGATACCAGTCTCCTGGCTATAAATATTGCCTGTATGTGAAGGATTCCCAAATACGTAACCTAGTCCCAGACCCTCCCCTGAGCTCCACACTCGTATATCCGGTCATTTTTTAAACATCTCTTCATCATCTGGCAAGTCCAAGAGGATTTTGATTTCTCAACTTTTCTCTCACCTCCAAAGCCATTTTCCACCCAAGCTTCTCTTGTCTTCGGTATTGGCATTCCCAGTCACTCATTACTCAGGCCAAAAAGATTCTACCCCCCACCCCCGACTTCTTTTTTTTTTTTTTTGTTAAGATTTTTTTATTTTTTATTTTTTATTTTTTCTATTTATTCGACAGAGATAGAGACAGCCAGCGAGAGAGGGAACACAAGCAGGGGGAGTGGGAGAGGAAGAAGCAGGCTCATAGCGGAGAAGCCTGATGTGGGGCTCGATCCCAAAATGCCGGGATCACACCCTGAGCCGAAGGCAGACGCTTAACCGCTGTGCCACCCAGGCGCCCCCCCACCCCCGACTTCTAATCCGTCAACAAGCTCCATTGGTTTCTTTCCAAAATATATTCTGTATCCAGCCACTTCTCCCCACCTTCCCCTTCCCTGCAAAGCAGCCTCATCCAAGCCAGCCACCTCGTGCTTGGACTCCTGCAGTAGCTTTCTTATTGGTCTTTCTGCTTTCATGGGTGCCTTTCAGTACCCCCACCCACCCACCAAGTTACGGTGAAGACCATAACTTTAAAAAGATCACTCAGGCGTCAGAGTGATTTTAAAAAAATGCATAGGAGAACATGCCATCCCCAGCTGAAAACTGTCCCTTGGTGTTAGAATAGAACCCAGGTTCCTGACCCCCACCTTCCTCACTGACTTCATTTCCTCTAAGCATCTGCTGCCTCCCTGCCCTCCTTGCTGTTCCTCAGATGGGTCAAACCTGTTTGTGCTTCCAGGCCTTTCCATCTACTGTTTACTCTTCCTGGGGCGCTCTCTGCACGTGGCTTCTTATAATCATCCGGGTCTCTGCTCAGATGTCCTTACCTTAGAGGAGCTCTCCCGGCCCGTCCTTGCAGAAATAACCCCCGTCTCCACCCCATCCCTCTTCAGCCACGTATCCTGTTTGAATTTCTTCACGGAACTTGTTGTCAGAACTTGCATTTTTTAATATACCTGTTTATTTTCTTTCTCCCCTCCAAAAATAGGAGCTCCTCAAAGGCAGAGATATAAAGACAGTGCTGGCCCCTAGCACAAGCCCTGAGGGGCCCCTGGGTGCTATTGGTGTTGGGGGGATGTCTGGTTAGTGAAAAAAGGCTCTCAAACAAAAGGAATTCACCAGCGTTTGGGCTGGAAAGGGAAGTAATGTTCAATTGGGCATTTCTCCCTATGGCGATTTCCTGAAATGAAAAGCTGTTTGGTTTCCTTCTCTTTGGTCCTTGCTGTGTTTTGGATGGTTTGCGTTGCTGATTCAAATTAGTGTATCATATTTTTTGAGTTGGGGAGGGGAATTTCTTCTTGAGGAGACACTTATTTTCTACCTTGTTTTGTAGGCGCAATATAGCCCCAGCAGCTCAAGCGCCCTGTGCTCATGGCCACCAGGGGACACTGTTGAGCTGTTTAAGTCCATTGAGACCCTTAGCTGAGCTCTTTGAGACAATGGCTGCATATTTTCCAACTCTACCCTACTTTAAAGAATTTGAGATTTTTAAAAAAGTGTGAAAATTCAAGTTGTTACAATCTTCTAAAAGGGTAAAAACAACCAACCAAACAAGAAACCATCCAAGCCCTCTCTTTCATAAAAGGGGAGAAAAGAGAGATTTGCTTGTTGATATGAAGAGAGGTGTGCCTGATTGCCTAAGATATGGCTTTGTTTCAGTAAAATCGTGAACTCTTGAATTTTACCAGAATTGTGAGGCAAGGGATTTGGGTCTGGAAAACGCAGCAGCTGATTTCCCAGAAGAGAAGTGAGTGGAATTTCCCTCCCGCATGTCTTACATTAAACTAAATCTTACTGATGGGAACAGGATGAAGGCAAGTGCTTTAAATATGTCGCTGACCTCAGAGGAGGGCTCAAGTTTTGGCATGTTGAGGGACAGAGGCAAGTGTCCCAGTGAGAATGGGAGAGCGAGCTGGTTAGAGGCGAGGGTGAGACCAGATCCTCTCGCGGAGTCTCTGCCTCAGGGCTGACAGGCTTCCTCAGGTAGAGCCCAGTGAGCCGAATTCTTCAGAAGAGCTCCACCATTTCTACTCCCTTCAGGACAGAGTCAAGAGCAAACCTCCATCCTTCGTGTAAATCCAGAGTCAGAAGAGCCTTCCCCGGTCAGCTATGCTATTTTCTAGCCAACTCAGAAAGCTGTTGGCAAAACTCTTTCCATAGGGAGTGAGAGAAAACCAGGGAGGGGAAGGTGGGGGGAGAGAGAAAAACAGAGCAAATGCGTGCAGAAATGTCAAGCTAAACCACTGGCGTACACAGCACGGTGATCTTTTGAGGTTGAATACTTATTATAGAATCAAGAATGCCGGGGGCGCCTGGTGGCTCAGTCGGTTAAGCATCTGCCTTCAGCTCAAGTCATGATCCCGGGGTCCTGGGATCGAGTCCTGCATCGGGCTCCCTGCTCCCTCCTCTCCCTCCGCCCCTGCCCGTGCTCTCTCTCTCACTCTCTCTCTCTCTCTTTCTCAAATAAACAAAATTAAAAAAAAATAAAAGTTTTAATTTAAAAGAATCAAGAATGCCGGAGAACAGGGAAGAAAAAAAGTCAAGGAAACCATTCCTTCCCAAGTTTGCCTTCAGTACCAAGCCTGGCAACTTATCTGGGAAATTCCCCATCTCTGCCTGCATTCATGAGAAGAAGAAGAGAATATACTTTTTCAGATGTTCAGCAAAGCAATTGAAAACACATGTGTGTCCCGAGCATTATCAGACTGTCTCCTTCATGGAGGTATGTCCAGCTGGGGGAGCTTCAATTCTGCCTCCAGAATTAGGAGCCATAGCCCCTGCCTCTGATGCTTCCTCTCTGACTATTGGGCACCCCCAGGAAGGACCAATTTTGCTGAGTTCTTCTGCAGGAGGAGTTCTTCTTCCGTGGTTGGCGACCCACAGACCATCCAAAGATGGTGCGCTCCTGTGTCCTCTGAGAACCCTGTGTCCTTAGGCTGGTTCCAGGGTACCACATGTATTCCTGCTGGGCCCCCTGGTTCCCAGGGCTGAAGCTGCCGTAGAGGTCGGGACAGGGACTGGCCTTCATCCCCGCTGTTTCCCTCTTTGTCCAGACTCTCTCAAAGCCTTTCATGGACACAGGTGTTTTGACATCTGGATATCTAATGTTGGATCAGGCCAGAAGGGAGGCTCACATGCCATTCCACACCTCCCTGGGACACCTACTGCTCTCATCCCCAGCGATCTCCTAGCGCAAATCAAACCCCAAACCCCCCAAGTGAATGGCTATGTGGGATTGGATATCTCCCAGCTCCCCCACCGAAAACATCCACATCTGGGCCTTAGGCCCACACCACAGAGGAAAATAGGCTGGATACCGTTATTTTCTTGTATTAATGTTAGCTTTTACAAAATACGAATGGGAATTTTTTTTTTTTACATCATGTGCCTAAAAACCAGAGTTTCTGTGTGTGATAGGAGTGTGGGAAGGGCATGCTGTGACATAGCAATTTAATCCAGCAAATGTTTATTGACTTGTTATGCACAAAGACCTGGACTAAGTGCTGAAGAGGGGATATAAAGATGAAAAGAGGATTATTCCCTCTCCCTGGAAGGCCAAGTCTTATAACTTCATCGATAGGGGAGATGTGCCCAGCCAGGTGATACTGATGACTTATGGTGTAGCTACCATTTTTTCTATTGCTGTCAGTTTCAACTGATCATGCCTTCAGCATGGGGCATGGTCTATCTGGGGAGGTGCCAAGGATTAGAAAAGAACCATCACAGTGCCTTTATGTGTACTGTGCACTTTATGTGGGTTAACTCCTTGCATTTACTTGAAGTTTATAGTATAAGGTTGGGACTTCTATTCGTTTTGGTGCAGATACAATTTTCTATTTTTGGTTCTCTTTGTTCATTTTGGTATGTTTTAGAGGATTTTAACACATTTTCACTTACATTACCTCCATTCTCTTATTGATTTTAATAGTTTGTCTACATGAATGATATTAATCTTTCATTATACATATCATAATCCCCCATGCTATTTACTGTTTAGTTTTCTTGTCAATATTCTTTTCAACATTTGGACATTTTAAGTTTTCATGTAATCAATTCTATTGATGCTTTTTTAGTTTCTGCCTCTGGTCATGCCAAGAAAAGCCTTCTCCACCCTGTAATTAGATGAATTCTTATTCTTTAATATTTTCTAATGCTCTTCTTCTTTTTCTTTTCTCGTTAGCTAAGCACCCAGTGTGGGGTTTGAACTTGCGACCCCAAGATCAAGAGTTGCATACTCTACGGACTGACCCAGCCAGGCGCCCCTCTAATGCTTCTTAATGGTTTTGCTCTGCACCTTTAAACTTAGACCCATTTGGAATTCATCTTGATATATGATATAAAGCTAAATTTACATGGTAATTTTTTCCCCCTAAATGATAAGCCAGTTTCCCTCCATGTTTGGAAAGACTGTCCATGTCATACACTATATTCTCATTTATTTGTTTGGGTCTCTTTCTAGACTGTCTAGCATCTTCCGTTGCTTTCCCTGTCCTATGCTTGCACCTTACTATTTCAATTATTATAATTTTATACTATATTTAATATTTTGTAGGACACATTCTCCTTCACTGCTTTCCTCCTTACTCTGCAGGGTTTTCTCACATGGCAGCGCCTCTATTTTCCTTTGCCGTTTGCTTCTAGTAGAGGATGGATATTGTCAACACCTAGGAATGATAATGAAGGTCACCCTTCTTGGTCTTCCCCCGCCTTACATACCCAGGGTGGAAGAATAACACTCTCAGGCTCAGAAGCGACCCGTTGCTGGCCTTGGGTCTGATCTGGTTTAAATCAGTAATGAGGCACATGGAAAGAAGAAAACACATCTGCCCAGGACACAGTTTGGAGGATGGAGAACAGCACCCTGGAAATTAAGGTTATTTAACCTTGATATGTGGCTAAGAACTAGCCGGATGAAGTTCAGGCTTTGATATTAGAGAGAAAAAGTCGCGGGTTTAAAAGACAAGGTGGAGAAGGCCTCAGAACAGAAAGCAGTCTGGAAGTCACATGCTGATGGAATCAGCTGGATGGCAGAAACAACAGCAGGCGAGGGGTGGGGGGGACGGCAGGGGGGCCTTCCGGTTCCTCTGTGGGCCCGCCTTCCGCAAGCCCGGTGAGCACTTGGTTCTGCTTTGACCGAGGGCAGTGAGAAACGAGGTGGTTTTAAAAGGTTAGCCGAGAGATTAGAAGAACTAGAATTATTAATCTCGGAGAAGAGCAAATAAAGGAAAATCTTGAAAGAACTAGAGGCGGGTTCTCACAGAGGGAACAGTAAATCTCCCTCTGGGCTGAAAACAGGAAGTGTGTGATAAAACCATTTACTATACTGTGACAGCAAAACATCACAAATGAAAGGGCATTTCCATGTTAGCGTGAAGGGCTGAGGGCAGAACTTCTCAAACCAGAAGGGGCACATTCCCCTGGGGGACCTGGTAGGCTTTTCAAACCTCAGCCCCCTCTCCCCATCACGCTGCAGGAAGCTAGAGGCTGTCTTCCTGAGAGGTGTTGGGTACAGAATCTCTTGGAAATGGTGTAAACCTTCAGCACCTTTTATGAGATGTAAGCAGGGGCCATTCCAGGCCACCGCCAAGGGTCCCTGGCAATCCCACAGGCTTATGGAAACCAGAATTTATGTGACCATATCTGGGCAACTTTGGAAGAAATTCTAGACTTGGCAGTGTGTGATAGAGGTTATTGGGGGCTCTCGCTCTTCCATTTGATATCAGATGCCTGGGCTTCCTGGTGGTCGTCCCTGAGCTCTCTGCTCGGGTGCCTTTTTTGGTGCCGCTGGGCAGCTGTGGGCTCTCCTACTGACGACTGACTCCGTTTCGCCATCAGTTTGCTCCTGTCTGGACCTGTATTCTCACTGCCTGTTGGACAATTCCAGGAGCACGTCAGACTTACGAGGTCTAGAAGTGAGCTGCTTTTGAACTTCTCCCTGGAGACCTTGATGAATGACGTCATGACTGACTCAGCCACCAAAACCAAAGCCCAGATTCTTTCCCCTTCCTTGTCTTCCACCACATTCTGTTCTCTGTCCCCCTGAGTGTCTCTTCTATCTGCCCATTCTCCTCCATTCTCAGTCCATCCCTTGCTCCAGACCTCAGGCACTGCATAGGTAGCTCAGTCTTGGACAACCTGTACTTTTGTTCTTTTCCAGTTCACCCTCTGACCAGCTGTCTGAATTGTATTTCTAAAATCCACATCTGCTAAGACTCTGTTAATGACTTCCTGTTTCCAGGACCTCCGATCTGACCTATCCCCACATCTCCCACGTGGTTGTGCCTCTCCGAGGCTGGGACTCCACCTTCCAGCCCCCCTGAGCTACGCAGTAGGTCGGGCCGAGGTTCTGTCTCTGCCCGCTGTCCTACAGCCTGCCCCTGGCTACATGCATTTCTGCATCCGACGGTCTCTCTACCCCCTGCCCCTGGTCAGGTGTTCTTCCTCTGCACTCCAACAATGCCCCGCGTATGACTTTATCATAGCTCTAAGGACCATGTGTTTACAAAACTGTCTCCACTGTGAGACTTTGAACTCCTGGAGAGCAGGAACTGTGTCTTCTGCGGCTATTTATCCCAGCCTCCCATGGTGCATGGTGTATAAAGGTGGCTAATAAATGGGTTGGTTGGTGATGTATGATTAATATATTTGATAGAGCTTTTTTATGGAAGAATAATTGACATACAAATTGTATTAGTTTTAGGTATATTACATGATAATTTGATATTTATATACATTATGAAATGGTCACCACAATAAATCCAGTCACCATCTGTCACCATACAGAGCTGTTAGAATATTATTGACTGTATTCTGTATGCTGTACACTACATCTCTGTGTCTTAGTTATTTGGGAACCAGTTTTTAACTCTTAATCCCTTGGTCTTATTTTGTCCACCCCCACCCCCCACCCTCTGGCAACCATCATATTTGATAGTGCTTTAAAAAACTATCTAGGGGCGCCTGGGTGGCTCAGTCAGTTAAGTGTCTGCCTTCAGCTCAGGTCACGATCTCAGGGTCCTGGGATTGAGCCCCACATGGGGCTCCCTGCTCAGTGGGGAACCTGCTTCTCCCTCTGCCTCTGCAGCTCCCCCTGCTTGTGCACTCTCTCTGATAAATAAATACATCTTAAAAAAATTTTTTTTTTAAATAAAAAACTAGGCAGTTAGGGACGCCTGGGTGGCTCAGTTGTTAAGCGTCTGCCTTCAGCTCAGGGTGTGATCCCAGGGTCCTGGGATCAAGCTCCACATCGGGCTCCCTGCTCTGCTGGGAGCCTGCTTCTTCCTCTCCCACTCCCCCTGCTTGTGTTCCCTCTCTCGCTGGCTGTCTCTCTCTCTGTCAAATAAATAAATAAAATCTTAAAAAAAAAAAAAAGATTCTCTCTCTTCCTCTCCCTCTGTCCCTCCGCCACCAAAAAAACCCCACAAACTATCTAGGAAGGTATAAGTTTTTATTTATTATAATTTGGATTGGGAATTTCTACCCCAAGTCTATTTTCTTATTTATTTATTTATTTATTTATTTATTTATTTTTAAAAGATTTTTATTTGTGAGAGAGCGAGCATGAGCAGGGGGAGGGGCAGAGGGAGAGGGAAAAGCAGACTCCCTGTTGAGCAGGGAGCCCGACGCCGGGGCTCGATCCCAGGACTCTGGGATCATGACCTGAGCTGAAGGCAGACACTTAACCAACTGAGCCACCCAGGTGCCCCCAAGGCTATTTTCTAATTGGGTAAATTAAGTCTTGGGTGTTAAAAGAAACACCTCCTCGTCCTTAATTTCACTATAGCAGATTTCAAGGCCAGGGTTGAGGGGGCACTCATATTTTTTTATTTTTTATTTTTTTAAATTTAATTTAAATTCAATTAACATATAGTGTATTATTAATTTCAGAGGTAGAGCTCAGCGATTCATCAGTCTTATATAATACCGGGGGTGGGTATTTGTATTTTATTCTTTGTTTTTTCTCTTCCTTTCTCCCTCTATAAATCTCATTCACTTGATAGCAATGTTGAGAAGAGTATATGAGATGAAGCCCATGCGGGACACAGCCTAGTGCATCTGAGCTGTGGTACCCGTAAGGCACAATGGCGGCCGGCGCATTCATACTATGAACGTAAATACCAGTTAGATACTGGAACACTGGTGTCAGCCGATACAGTCCCTTCCCAGGAGAAAGTCTATTTGGGATATCTGGTTGCTGGGGAGAACAAAATCAGGACAAGAATGCTCTGTGACTGGAAAGAATCTAGAAGTTGGAAATGCTGGTCTTCCTCACCAAATAGGAGCCTGTCCAGCGAGTTAGCTGTCAGGCCTGCTGTGTGCAGCCTCTGTCAGCACTGGGACATCACTTACTTCTTTTCTAAATAAAAACTTTTATTGTGGTAAAATATATAAAATAAAATGTACCATTTTAACCATTTTCTGGCACAGAATTTATTGGTGCTAAGCCCATTCACAAGGTTGTAAACCATCACCACCATTTGTTTCTAGAACCTTTTCATCACCCCAAACAGAAACTCTGTTGATCATTAAGCAACTAACTCCCCCTTCCCTACCTACCCTCGGTCCTCAGCAACCTTTAATCTACTTCTCTTTCTATGAATTTGTCTGTTCCAGATGTTGCATAGAAAAGAGATCATCCTTCTAAGTCTGGCTTATTTCACGTAGCATAATGTTGTCAAGATTCATCCATGTGGTAGCAGGCGTCAGAAAATGCTCATCGCTTCTTACATTAAAACTTTCCTTTCGATGGCCCCATGAGGACCACTTCCGTCGTGCTTCCACGCATTCTGATCACACCCTTTTCCTCTTTTCCACTTATTTTTAGAGCCTCCCCTTCCGGAAGTAGACTTTGTCACAGTGCATGGAGGGCCTCTACCACGTCTGAGGCTGAGGAAGGCCAAGGAGAAAAACGGACCTATCAGGTGGGTAGTGGCCCCTTTTCCCTGGTTGCCCGGTAGTTCTCATGGAGAGTCTTGGAAAGTCTGGTTTGATTGAGGAGGGGACCTCTTAGGTGCTGCACTTGAATAGTTGGGGCAGTGCAGTTAGGGCCTCTTGTGTTTGATTCCTTGAGCACAGACTGGGCCTTGCATTCTAACCGGCATCCTTCCAAATGAATAGAGAGACTTCTAAGGGGCCAGAGACAGGCACTGGGCAGCTCAGCTCAACAAATGAAATCCCCTCCTTTGGTCACAGGACAAGCATTGATGGTGTGTGACGTGTCAGGTGGTGATCCTTTATGCTCACCTCTTCACGTACGTCTCTCCAAGATGGTGGATCATTTCATTTAAAGATGATCTTTGGGTGTGTGGAGTGGATCTGAAAGGGCCGTTTGGGTAATTCTCATAATTCGTTCACACATTGCGTTGTGGGCAAGACACTGTGTAGCTAATGACTGCTTCTGGGATTCCAGGTAGTACTAGGATGGAATTAATTTACCTAACTTGGAGAACTACATTGTATTCCATTAGGCATTTTATTTACAGGGTCATGCTTGGATTGGGAAAGCAGAATTATTCTGGTTTTTGTTGTTGTTGTTGGAAAGGAAGATAGAGGTTCCCTTGGAGAGATAAGCACCTTGCTCACAGGAATAAGGCAAGGACATGGCAATAGCCTTACTATCCTTGACCTAATCTTCATTGCCTTATGTCATTCTTGACCTGTTAGTCTAATGACCCTTCAGTACATTCAAGGTGAAAAAAATGTGAGATATTATAAAATTATAAAAAAGAAAGTCTGGATATATTACCTGTGTGTCCTTTTTTTTTTTCTAAGATTTTATTTATTTGAGAAAGAGTGAAACAGAGAGGTCACAGAGGGAGAAGGAGAAGCAGGCTTGCTGCTGAGCAGGGAGCCCGATGCGGGGCTCGATCCCAGCACCCTGGGATCATGACCTGAGCTGAAGGCAGACGCTTAACTAACTGAGCCACCCAGGCGCCCCCCACTTTTTTTAATTTTAAGTAGGCTTCATGCCCAGTGTGGAGCCCAGTGCGGGGCTTGAACTCATGACCTTGAGATCAAGACCTGAGCTGAGACTGAGTCAAACACTTAACTGACCAAGTCACCCAGGCACCTCTGTGTGTCTCTTTATAATGAAACTTAGGCTTTTCCTGTCTTTCCATTAGTTTAAGTGCAGTAAGTTTTCAAAGGTCTTTCCAGGCATGGATATTGCCTACATTGTTCTGTTTCTTGGTTCCTGATGAGTTACTGGAAGGCACTGCCATTCTGTTGCTCTGAGGAGAACAGAAGTTATGATATCACTGTCTGAGAGAATTTGCAAGAGCAAATGTGATATGTAGGCCAAATAATTATGTAAGGCAAAAAGAAAAGCCAAATGACAATCTATCCTTGTGGCTAATGTGCCCTCCAGTGCCTCCAAAACAGGAAGTGGAGATCTGTGAGTCATTCTAGGGAGGGTGGCGGTGAGAAAGAGGGGAGAAGTCTTTCCAGAACAGTCATGTTCCAAACAGCCACAACTGCTTCCCTAACGTCATGAGGGTTAATTACCAATAGGCAAGTAGAGCGGTTTCCGCTCCCTGACTACCTGGTTTGAGCTGGGGGAGCAGCTTTGCCAGTGTGGGAGACAGGCCAGAGTCTGCTTTGTGCATTGTTTGGGGGAGGGGGGCAGTGGCTTGGGGCACATGGTGGAACGGGGCCCTGGGACCAAGGCTCCCCTCCTTAGCTTGGTGATCTCAGGTGAATGATGCAGCCTGTCCCTGGGCTCTCTTAATGCTAGTGTCTCCCCCACTCGCCAACTTATAGAATAATCTGGGTGCCTTATCAGCGGTACCGATTCTCAGACTCCACTCTGGAGATTTCGATTCGGTAGGTCTGGGATGGGGGGCTGGAAATCTGTATAAGTATCAAGCAACTCAGGTGTTTATGATCATGCTAACTGGGGAGACTGCCTTCTGCCCCATGAACGGTGCCTCTAATGTCCAGAACCAAAGGGGAGCCTTGCAGTTGCCCTGGAACGCCACCATCTACATGGAAAGGCAGGACGGATTGAAAGAGGAGCTTGTGGACGGCACGGAGCTTCTGCACCATTTACTCTCTTACCTGCAGCCATGGTTCGCAGGGGTGTCTTCACGTCGCCAGGAGAGTGTGTTGCTAGAAGCGTTCCCTTGGAGGCAGTGGATGCTTAGTTGATGTTCACCGGCAGTGGTGGCAGAACTCACCGCCCTGCAGGCTTTATCTTGTACCTTTTGTAGAAAGTTCTGCTGAACAGTGAGCCCAGACTTTGTGGAAATCAGGGCCCTGAGGTCACATAGGATGTTTGGGATGGAGACTTTCCAAGTCCCAGACCTACTGTGGTGGAGGGCTCCCTTTTCTTTAAGCTAGTGACTCGAAGCAGGAGATGGGGCATTAGGAATGTGGAACAGGAAGTGTATATTTACTAGTAAAATAGATTATGTGGCCCCATGGTTTGGAAATTACCCTCATTATCTTTGGTTCCAATGCATGTTTTTCCTCTTTACGGAAATGTCAACTCAAGAAACATTAGTGGGGAGTCAATCACAGCCAAAGAACTGGGTGAGGATTTGCAAGGATACGGGAGTAAGTCATTTAAATCCCTCCCGTCAGGCCTGATAGAGAAAGCAGATGTCAGACACGGGCTCTTCTAGAGGCAGGAGAGAAGGACGGCAGGGAGGGGCTGAAAAAGGAGGCGTGATTCATTCTCCCTGCGGTTTTGTCCTTGCACCTCCTTTCACGGACAGGTTTTGTATTTGGTGGGATAAACAATAACAAAACATGTACAAAAGGATACTTGCTGGCTAGTGTGCTCCTCTTTCCACGTGGGGAACAGTTTCACAGTGTACACAAGACATTTTACCTTTCTGCCTGTATTTCGGGACATGGTCAGACTAGATTAATGCACGGTGACTTGGCGTTCCTCGCTTCTCATTGATTTCACACGAGCTTTGGTATCTGTGAACTGGAGGGAACGCAGATCACATGAGTTCCGTTTCAGGTTACCATGTGATTGGATCCTTTTTGCAGACTTGGTACATTAACGCTTGTAGGCAGTCAGCCTCCATGTGACTACTAAACCCTTTCCACAGCTGGGCTTGATTTGCCCACGTGAAAACCACTGATGAGATCAGCTGCATGGCATGCAATCCATCTGCGGTGGGGACTTGAGATCCCTCACATCGCGTCGTGGGGCATTAGCACTGTGGGTCCAAACTGGTGTTCCCTAAGGGTTGGAGCTGTCAGACTGGAAATCCCGCCAGGTGGCAAGGACTTTTTCTTGTCCAGTGTTGCATCTCCAGGGCCCAGAAAAGTGTTTCTCTTATAGCAGGTGCTCAATAAATATGAATAATTGAATGAATGAATCTCCCAAGTAAGGGTCTGATAGATATTTTCTTTTTTCTTTTTTTTCCAGTTCATATCAGGTGTTAGTGCTTCCCCTGGCCCTCCAAAGCACATTTTTTTGTGATTCTGAAAGGGCCACCTCATTCTTTAGCAACACTTCTGATGCTGAGGGATATGTGGCTGCAGAACTACTGGCCAGAGATGTTCCAGATGATGCCACGGAGATATCTCTTGGAGACAGGCTATACTATGGGAAGTACTATAATGCACCTTTGAAAAAAGGGAATGATTACTGCATTATATTACGAATCATCAGTGAATGGAATGAGGTATACTTCTTTAAAAACTCGTGAATTCTCAGTTTTCTTCTTCGCGTGAAATGTAAATGTTTGAACATTTGTTTCCCTGGTATTTGGGATGGACACTGCATGTACTAACCATAAAAATGTGTTGAATACTTTGCCTGTATAAATGATGGGCAGGTGAGACCTTTAAGGAGGTTGATGGTCTGAACTTCCTGTGGGACCTGGCTGGATCTGTGCTTAGACTGACCTCGTTTTGGTTCTTCCTCTTAAGCTTCACGAATCTCCTCATCGTAATGCCCTGCTGAAGCCCGAGTTGAAGAGGAACGTCTAGATTTCTCTGTCACTTCCCTGTTCTCCTGCCAGGCTGCTGCCTCCCCTCACCCTCTCAGAAGCAGGAAGGAGAGGCAGCTGAATGTCAGCGCTGCCCTATTTACTGCTTCCATGACTTCCTCGGCCACACCCACCTCTCCTCATCCTTAGAAAGCCTACATTATTCCAGTGGTGGTTCTTTCATGAGACACAGAACTATAGATTCATTGCATAGTGAGTTAATATAGGGAGTGGGACAAGCAGAATAGCAAGAGCTGAATCAGTGAGTCAGGGGTGGAAGATCTGGAAGAACCATTGTGATGGTTGCCTCAGGAGAACTCAAAGTGTGGTATAAATTCATATAGATTGGTAATGGAAACTGGAAGAAAATGATACTAATAGAAACATCTCTTGACTGATGAATTGGAGCCATCTTGAGTATAAGGTTCTTTATTTATTTATTCATTCACTCATTCATTCATCCATTCATTTTAAGTATAAGGTTCATTATTCATTCATTCATTCATCTTGAGTATAACGTTCATTATTTATTCATTACTCATTCACTCATTCATTCATTCATCTTGAGTATGGGTTCATTATTCATTCATTCATTCATTCATCTTGAGTATAATGTTCATTATTTATTTATTCATTCACTCCATTCATTCATTCATCTTGAGTATAAGATTCATTATTTATTCATTCATTCATTCATTCATTCATCCATTCATTCATTCATTCATCTTGAGTATAAGGTGATTGATTGATTGATTGATTGCCCAACACAGGGCTTGAACTCACAACCCTGAGGTCAAGACCTCAGCTGAGATCAACAGTCGGACACTTAATTGACTAAGCCAGCCAGTCGCCCCCATCCCATACTTAAAACTGACACATACTCTGTTAAATTCTGTAGTGGACAGAAGTCTAATGTGCCATTATCATGCTTGATAGTAAACCAGTGGTTACTTTTAAGAATATGTGCAAGTAGCAAAGAGATTTGGTAGTATTTTGTGACAATAATGTAGGAATTAAGAATTGGCTGCCTAACGCACAGAATATACTTCCCTGAGCTTGTTTAGAAGGTGTTTATGAGTTAGACAGGGGCTTTTTGCTAGAAGCTTACCTAGAGATCCTGCCTTGGGCATTTCTAGCCTCAGACATAGCACTAGCAGGACAATATGAGTACAGTTTCGGGAGTGCTCAGAGAGCAGCTGTCCCAGACTGAGATTTTGGTCTAAGAGGTACATTAGGACACATGGGCTGCCATAACAAAATACCCTAGGCTGGGTGGCTTAAAGCACAGAAATGTATTTCTCAGCTTTGGAAACTGGGAAGTCCAAGATTAAGGTACCAGCTGATTTGGTTCCTTGGTAAGGCCCTCTTCCTGGCTTTCAGACAGCGGCCTTCTTGCTGTGTCCTCACATGGTAGAAAGTGTGAAGTCTAGCTCTGGTCAGTCTTCTTCATCTTATATGGACACTAATCCCATCATGGAGTTTCCACCCTCATGACCTCACCTGAACCTAATTACTTTCCAAAGGCCCTACTCCCAAGTATCATCATATTGGGGGCTAGGTCTTCAATATATGAACTTTGGGTGACTCAAACATTCAATCCATAATGCAGATAATTAAGAGTTTAGGATAAGCATCCTAGTTTATAGGAAACTTTTCCGTGATGTCATTGATACTTCTTTTTCATATAGCTTAGCAGAACATGGGCTTGGCCTTTAGGATGCTAAGGAGATGAAGGGGTTTTGAAAAAATTTCTAATGGGACTTGCATTTTTTAATTGCAATTACTTTCCCTGTGGTTTCAGATCTATTAGTCACATTAAAATTAGTAGTGAACCATTTATTTTTCTTTTTTAAACAGCTTGATGGAGATAATTCACATACATATTAATCACCCATTTAAAGTATATAATTTATAGCGTAAGGAATATAGTTAATGATATGGTGATAGTGATGTAATGGGACAGATGGTAGTTACATTTGTGGTGAACATAGCGTCTTTTATAAACTTGTCAAATTACTAAGTTGTACACCTGAAACTAATGTAACATTGCATGTTAACTACACTCATATAAAAATTTTTTAAAAATAAAAATGGTTAAGATGGTGAAAAAAAATGAAGTATACAATTCAGTGGTTTTTAGTGTATTCAGAAGGTGGTACCGTCTTCTTATGACTGTCGTATTTCACTTAGCCTCATGTCCTCAGTGTTCACCCATGGTGTAGCATAGTGTCAGAATTTCTTCCCTTTTTAGTATTCTGTGTGTATACACCACATTTTGTTTAGCCATTCAGCTGTGGATGGATACTTGGGCTGCTTCCACCTTTGGGCTATTTTGAATAAGGCTTCTATGAACATGGGTGTACAAATATCTCTTTGAGTCCCTGATCTCAATTCTTTGGAGCATTTACAGTTGGAATTGTTGGGTCATATGATAATTCTCTTTGTATTTTTTTGAAGAACTGCCACACTATTTTCCACAGCAGTGGCCCCATATTACATCCTCCCCGACAGAGCATAAGGGTTCCATTTTCTCCACATCCTCCCCAAGACCCGCTGTTTTCTGTCTTGATAATGGGCCTCCTAATGGATGTGAGATGGTATCTCATTGTGGTTTTGGCTTCCATTTCTCTAATGATTAGCGATGTTGAGCATCTTTTCATGTGCTTTTGACAACTTGTGTATCCTCTTTGGGGAAATGGTTATTCAAGTCCTTTGCCCATTTTTAAATTGAGTTATTTATTTCTTTGTTCTTGGGTATTAGGAATTCTCTATATATTCTAGATATTAATCCCTTATGAGATTTGCAATGTGCAAATATTTTCTTCCATTCCAAGGGTTGCCTTTTTTACTCTCTTGATAAGTGTCCTTTGATGTACAAAAGGTCTTAATTTTTTTTAAATGTTCCAACTTTCTTTGTTTTTTAATTCCAGTATAATTAACATACAGTGTTATATTAGTTTCAAGTGTACAATATAGTGAGTTAACAATTCTATATATTACTCAGTGCTCATTGTGATACATGTCCTCTTAATCCCCTTCATTTATTTCACTTATCACCTACCCTCAACCACCAGTTTGTTCTCTATATTTAAGAGTCTGCTTTTTGTTTCTCTTTTTAAAATTTGTTTTGTTTCTTCAATTTCACATATGAGCGAAGTCATATGGTATTTGTCTTTCTCTGACTGACTTATTTCACTTAGCATTATACTGTCTAGGTCCATTCGTGTCATTGCAAATGGCAAGATGTCATTCCTTTTTATGGCTGAATAATATTCTGTTGTGTATATATATACCACATCTTCTCTATCCATTCACCTATCCATGTACATGTGAGTTGCTTCCATATCTTGGCTACAGTAAATAATGCTGCAGTAAATATAGGGGTGCATGTATCTTTCCAATTCAGTGTTGTCCTCTTCTTTGGGTAAATAGCAGTGAAATTACTGGATCCTGGTTAGTTCTATTTGTAATTTTTTGAGGACCCTCCATACTGTTCTCCACAGTGGCCACACCAGTTTGCATCCCATTAACAGTGCACGAGGGTTCTTTTTTCTTCACATCCTCAAAAGTTCTTAATTTTGATGAAGTCCAGTTTGTTTCTTTGATTTTGCTGCCCATGCCTTTGATGTCACATCCAAGAAATCGTTGCTAAATCCAATTTGCTGAAGATTTTTCTCTATGTTTTCTTCTGTTCTGGGTCTTATATTTGGATCTGATCTGAGTTAATTTTTGTATGTGGTTTTCGGTCAGGGTCCCACTTCATCCTTTTGCATGTGGATATCTAGTTTTCCCAGCACCATTTGTTGAAAAGATTTCCTTTACCCATTGAATGTTCTTGGCCACCCTTTTCAAAAATTCTTTGACATATGCAGGAGTTTATCTCTGGGCTCTCTATACTACTGGATTGGTCTGTATGTCTGTCTTTATGACAACTCCACATTGTTTTGATTACTTTGGCTTTGTAGTAAAATTTGACACCAGGTAGTTTGTTTTCCTATTCTCCCTGTTTGTTTTTCCTTCTGTGTATCTGTCCCAGTAAATAGCATCACCATGCTCCCAGTTGCTAAGACAGAGATCAAGGAATAATTCTCATCTCTTCCCTCTTTATCTTCTTGTCTAGTGCATCATCAGATTCTGACAATTCTATCACGTTCATGTTCTTCTCCTTCATCACGATGTTTAGCCTTTGACATCTCTTGCCTTAACATCAATTTTCTAACTCATCTTCGTGTCTCTTATTCTGTCTCTTTACTCCATACAACTGCCAGAATGAGTTTCATAAAGTGTAAATCTGGTCATGACATGCTATTTTAATGAGCTTCCTTCTTCGCCTGGCCCCACCAATTTCTCTCCTTTAATACACTCAGTTCCCTAGTACCCACCTTACTACTTGAGGTCCCTTTCACTGGTTATTCTTGCATATGATTTTCCACTAGATGCCCTTGATGCAGTTAGCATCAAGGCAAAATTTAATCACATTCAAGAGCTTATGGCCATTTCAAGCTTTCCCTAGCGTTTTTCAGTGTAAAAATATTTTTTTTCAATTTTTAATAAAACCAGACTACCCAAGATTATCACTTGAAAGAGAATCTCCTTTTGAAGTTGGAGGGATCTTTCTCTGACCCCTGCTATTTGGTTTCCTCTGGGGAACATTTTGCTGAGTAATCCCAGCGTTCCTAACAGACAAATATGCATGTAATAACTGGATGAGAAGGAGAAAGGTATCTCATTCCAATGAGTTTGTGGGTCGTGGCCAGATAAGTATCATCTAGACAGGTGAAGTATTATTATTTACCAGGACTTCCCATAGTCTTGCCTATCACATGCATCACTGTCACTGTCACATCCCTGTCACATGGATGGGACCTTAGAATCTTTTTCAACATCGTTTGTAGGCAGTCAATGCCAGTAGCACAGAACTGGCAAGGGGAGTGAAACTCATTGCCATTTTGATTGTTTACCCATAGTGTGTGCATTCTGAGATCTATTAAGAAGCTGCTGAATTGGTCCCTAGGGTCACTTCTATCCCTGCTACCCATGCCAGTCTCTCGAATACTTAGTGACCAAATGGCTCAATTATAAGATGTTAGAGCTAGATGAGGATATTTTAATCCAAATTAAGAGGGGGGAAAAAAACCCCACTAAACTTTCCAGGCTAAAATGTATTATTTAAACTGAGGTTCTGTGCTGCCTCATTCAATGTGTTGCTGGTTTCTCTTTATAGGTGAGAAGATGTTCCTGTGCAGTTTGGGCTCAAGTGAAAGGTAAAACCATTTTCTGCCTAAGCATCCTGTCCTTCTTCCACCTGTCCAGTCTGCAGCATCAAGTTTATGTGAATGAGATTTCTTTTTAAGTTGTCACAGGGGACAGAAACCCAAACCCATCTCATACTAGTTTAAGCGAAAAGCCATAGCTGTAAAGGATGGTGGGTGGGGAGCTTATGAACCTAGCTCCAAGGGGCATCACCAGGATTCCAGGAACTGACACTTGGGTCTCGACGCCATGAGTGGGACACTCTGTCTTTGTCTCTGCTCTCGTTTCTGAGTTGGCTTCATTTTCTTCTACAATAGAGCCACATGATGGAGAAGGATGGGCACCAGCTGCCCAGTTTAGCAACTTCAGTGGGAACAGAGGTTTTTCAATTCAGGGAAAGAATCTTTCCATCCGTGAGATGACTAGTACCCCTCCTAAGGTCCTATGCACTATGAACAGCCTACCTTGGATTTTGGGCTTACTCATATGGCTGTTTGGGGGCAGATCAGTGTGATGGACAGCCACACCAGGGTTGTATTCAGAGGTGGACAAGATCCCCATCAGGAAAAGAGGCACAGGAAAACATGCTGGCAGACCAGTACAAAGAGCCACAAGAGCCCACTACTTTCAGCCACTTAGCTGCTTAGCATGTGCACACACACGTATACTTTTTTTAAAAAAAATTTTTATTTATTTGTTTTAGAGAGAGTGCAGGGTGGGGAGGGGCAGAGGGAGAGAGAGTCCTAAGCAGACTCCATGCTGAGCTGGGAGCCTGACATGGGGCTCCATCCCACGATCCTAAGATCATGACCCCAGATGAAACCAAGAGTCGGGTGCCCAACTGACTGTACCACCCAGGCGCCCCACATAGACTTTTAGGAAAAACACCCTCCGTTATGGAAGAATTATCCTCTGTACCACCAAAAGTGGAGCTCGATTGGAAGACAACTTAAAGGTGGGTCTGTTACTGCACTCAGCTCCAAGACCAGGATTCCTGGTGATGGTCCATGCCTCTGGATCCAATGCAGATGGACTTCTCATGATCCGTTAGACTAGATCCGTTGGTGACTAGATGCCAAATGTAAGCATTCTCAAGCCACAGTCTGTAACATGAAAGGGGAGACTGGCTAAGCACCACAAGCACTTTCATTTAGAAAGGAAGAAAAGATAAAGTGTGATGCAGTGGACAGAGGGCCCAGAACAATGGCCACATCCTGCTGGCTGGGAAAAGCAAGCATCCCCTGGCCTGGCAGCAGAGTGAGTCACTTGGTCACTTAGTTGGGCCGCCTCAGTCTTTTCCTGGGAAAGTACCCTATCCCTCTGCTCTGAAGCTGTGTGTGCATCAGATGCAGCAGGGAGGAGCTCTGCGGGGTGCTGTACAGCCTCAAACTTTTCCCTTGTGCGGGCACTTGGCCAGGTGGGAGAACTGCCTCGGGGATTGAGCAATCGCAGCTCTGTGGTTGCCAGACGTGGGATTTCCCTGGCAGTAGGTTTCTTTAAACCAACAGGCAACCAGCCAGTAGATTTGATTCCCAGGAATTCCATGAGTTTGTAGCTAATACCAGAAATCTTGTCAAGTTTATGACCTTTGAATCTGGACGTTTTCTTTGTGGTTTATGAGTCCTAGCAACAGCCTGAGGAATTTTGCTCTTAGCTTGGAGTATCAGTTTAACCCCTTACATCCTGCCCCTTACCTTAGAGCAGCATGAAACAATAGGCTGGGGTAGTAAGGAAGTGCCCACATAACCCTGCTTCCAGAAGGATTGCAACAAAGGGCACTTTACGATGGGGGATCTGTTACCTTGTCAGTAGAGAGTGCTTAGCAGGAAATGATTGGGAGGGACCTGGAGAATTAGGCTTCCTTCATTTGTCTGCTTATCTTCTAATCTTATTTCCCATCTTTTTTATCTCTTCTCACACCAACTTCAATAAGAGCAGAAGACATGGTTTTTCTATTGAGCAAGTCATATTACCTGACCATAAGCCATCTTGGATTATGGTTGCCAGGTGGCAAGGGTCTCCCCCACCCCACCCCTCCACTTTCTTGAGATAGAACTTACATAGCATTGAGTTTAATGTGTACAGCATGATGATTTGATTTGTACTGCAAAATGATGACCAAAATAAGGTTAGTTAACACCTCCATCACCTCACATAATTACTGTGTATATATTTGTACATGTGTGAACATTTAAGATCTACTCTCCTAGCAACTTTCAATCATATAATACAGTATTGTTAATTATAGTTACCATGTTGCACATTAGATACCCAGTACTTATTCATTTTATAACTGGAAGTTGACCAACGTCTTGGCCTGGCCAACATCTCCCCATTTCTCTCCACCCCCCAGACCCTGGCAACTACCATCCTACTGTTTATTTCTATATAGAGTTCAACCTTTTTAGATTCCACATATAACTATGATCATATAGTATTTGTCTCTCTCTGTCTGACTTAATTTACTTAGCATAGCTAGTGAGGCTCTCCCTTCACAGAGCTGTGTGCTATTACACTGATGCATGCGGGTAGGCTAAGCTTCCTGTCTTGGAATTTAAGTGAAGGCCACAAGAAACAACCACAGGTTCCAACATTTGGAAAATTTTCAGCCAATGCACTCCCTAAGGCTCTAACGGTGGGAATGCAGTTCCCACAAAGAAAAGAGGTGCTTTTATCAGAAGAATGGAGATGTGCAAGCCTCTTGGACAGGCATAGAAATAGGTTCCAGAATCCACTGCTTTCAGCAGCTGTTTGGTATGATTAGCAAGCACTCGAACTCGGTGGAAAAAAAGGGCCAAAGACCTGGCTACCATGATGAAGTTAACAGGAAGGATTTTGCTTTGTAAATATCCAAGTGGCTTTTGGTAGTGCCTTCTTTACCCTTCTCAGCCTAAGAACCAGTGTTGAAAGAGAGCTCAAACCTTTGAATTCCAACTATTGGAAGGCTCTGGAGATCGTAGAGAAGCCCACTGTTTTTTGACATGCCGAAGGCACTTTAAATAGCTACATGTTGTGCCCTTACCTCTGGCTGTCCCCTTTTGCAAAAATGTTGGAGCCTGCCATCTCAGAAAGTAATTTGGAGAAAACTAGGATCCAGATTAGTCCTGAACTTGTTTCAGTTCATCTGTGCCAAGCCACTGCCCCATTCTCACCTTTGCCCTGTGACGAATTCTGCTATTTATCTTATGCAGATTGCCTCTAAAAGAATTTTGTGATGACTGCTGGGGAACCAGCAGTTGATTTGAGGGGAAATGCAGAGGCCTGGGCTTCCTTGCTTGAGCCTTGCTGCTCATCAGCCGAGTGTCTTTGCAATTATATTTAACTTGGCTGGTTCTCAACTGCCTCTTACCGAGATCTCTCAGATCCCTTCCAGCCACAAAGTACTGACTCTGATTTCTTGAGTCACAAGGAAAGGTCATTTGATATGTGTTCATGGTACACTCTTCAGTCATGGGGTGAAACCCCTGAGTCATTAGTGACCGCCCCCGTTTCCCTTTCAGCCCACATTTTACACCTAGGGTGTGCCCATCTCATATCTGGGTTCACCCCCTGAGCATAGGCCTTTATGTCTGTAGCATAGACAACTGGCAGAGCCTCCTTTCTCCTCTCCCACCATGGTGTTCAGGGGCTCCTTCCTCACTCCAGCCTACACGTCTGACTCATATTTCTAAACTGCAGTGCTGATTTGATTATTTCCCCTGATGGTTCTTCCAGAGTTCTCCATTATGTTTTAGACTGGTTTCTAAGGCTTCAGTTTGACATCAGCATACCCTTCTAGTTGCCTCATGTCTTCTCCGTTCAAAGTGATGTGTCAGCTCTTCTCTGGTTATGGTCCTTGCTTACTTTCCTTAATGTCTTTGTTTATACAATTACCTATTTATTTCTACCTGGATTGCCCTATAACCTTCCTGTAATCTCTGTTTATTAGCTTATTACAATCCCACCTGTTCGTCAAGGTTAAAATCAAATGCTGTGTTCTCCCTGAAGCATTTTTAATTTCCTCAGTGGGGCAGGATCTCTCTTTCTCCCTCCCTCTCTTTAGCCATCTGCCATACTCTAGAACAACTGGTGCACTTGTCTTCTCTTACTAGATTTTATACCCCTGAGGGAGAGCATTTGAAGAACGGGACCAGTACCTGGCACACACAGGTGCCAAATCAGAATTTAGTGAATTGGTTTGGAGGATTACTGGTCAACCAGCAGTAGAGTCGGATGAAAAATGAAGCACAGTAAGTGCAATACTTAAGTGAGCCAGAGAAGATGTACGCCAAGATATAAGCCTAGTGTGTACGTGTTTGTGTATGCTGTGCACCTGTATGTATACACACATATACAACGCACGCATACTTCAAACCTTCATATTGTGGTTGGGAGAATTATGACATGGCCTCACAAATTCCTGGCCGCTGGTATACATGCACCTTTTCTCAGTTACTCAAAGGCTATTCTAAGTGTTGCTGGGAAAGGATTCAAAGATGTAATTAACGTCCCGAGTAGGAAAATTATCCAGATGTACCTGACCTTTACATGAGCCCTTTAAATTTGGACCTAGAGGTCAGAAATGGTAGATTGGAGATTCAAAGGGCAAGATGGATCTGACATAAATAAGGGTTTCTCCTGCTGTCTTTGAAGGTGGAGGGAACTACATGGCAGGAATGTGGGTGGCCAGTAGGAGCTGAGTGGCCGATGGCTGACAGCCAGTAAGAATATAGGGACCTCAGTCCTACAACTGCATAGAATTTGGAAACAAATTCTTCCCCAGAGGCTCCAGAGGAAAATGCAGCCCACTGGACACATTGATTTCAACCTTGGAAGACGTTGAGCAGAGGAGCCAGTCACAGTGTGCCTGAACTCCTGGCCCACAGAACTTCGAGCTTATGAATAGGGGGCTAGCTGCTAAGTTTATGGTGATTTGTTAAAATGCAATAGAAAATGAATTCAAAAATGTTGCTGATGCATCAGGTGTTATGTATTTCTACATTAATCTCCTACTTTGATCTCCTTTGTCATCTCCCACTCTGCATGGAACTCAAGTGAGGAGACCTTAGGATAGCAGAGAGGAATTTAACACACTAACTAGACGTCACAGTGCAAATTATTTGTGCCTTTTGGAGAACAGGATTATCGCTTTCAGGAAGTGACCCTGCTCGTATAAATCCATGAAAAAAGGTCCACAGCCGCAGGACATTCTCAAGCCCTCCAGAAGCTTGAGATTAGGCATGGAGTCTTTCTAACTTGCTCTTTAGCACCCGTGATATTTGCATTAGTGGAAGAGTTAAAAGATAAGCCCAGAGAGGCCCTGTCACGCCCCATGAATGCTATACCTCCTCTGGGAGCCACCCTGAAAAGAATGGCAGCTTTTAACCTAATGGATTTACTCTCTGCAAGAATGAGTCACTGCGAATCTGTGATATGACACATGATTCACTCGAGTTTCCAAAAGAATATTCTACACATGATTCAGAATAAAAATAAGCATGATTTTATAGCATGAAACCATGAAAGGGAGGGTAACCAGATGACGGCAAAGCTCTAAAAAATGTAATTCGAATTGCCCAGCTGTAAATTTTCTCAGTGAGGAATTAACTGGGAAAGTCCCTAGAGAAATCTTGTGTGGCTGCACTGTGAGGGCTCTGGGTTGGACGGACTCAGATTTTCACAGAGTACACACACAGAGTAGATCAAGAGACCTATACCAGCAAGAATCATGCCTGAAGCCAAAACTCAAGTCATGTTATGCAGAATTAAAAAAAAAAAAAAGGTGATCTTCCAGTATTTACATCTAGAGTAAGGAATAGTTGGGTGGGCCCACTGCATAGCGTGAATGATGTCTTGCTGGTGGGTGGTCAAGAGAAAGGTCCATCAACTCGTCCTTTGCTTCTGTACTGTTGGTTTGTGAGGGGACATTTTAAAAGCAAGAGAAGAGCTAACCGCTTCACATAAATTAAAGCCTTCTGACGCGGATGAAGCACATTCTAGCAGGTTCATACAATTTGCAAGTGAGATGTTGAACCACACAGGTGATCTTGAAGAAATCTTGAAGAGCAAACTTAAGTAGACCAGAGACAAGCAAAGAATGTGGAACTTTGTACGAGGAAGATAGAGTTTGTAAAGCGTAGTTGATGACAACTTGAGGTCAAGGCCAGGCAAGATCTTTTAGGAGGTGGCTCTGGTAGAAACAGCAGCAGATCCCAGCAGTGCTCATTATGGGTTCTGCATGAATAAATACACTTAGACAATTTGTACCTGCTTGAGATAAATATTGTAGATAAGTATTCACTTACCCTTTGTTCTAACTCTTTTAGGTTTCCATTTAAGTCTTAAATCTGTCTGGATTTTATTTTGGCATGTATAGTGTAGGCTCTAATGATCAAAATCACTTTATTCTAAATGGTCAGCCAATTTTGTCAACACGAATTATGAATAATATATCATTTCCCCTAATGACTTGAAACAGTAACAAAACAACAGTAATGAACCATAGCTAACATTTGCCCATTGCCTCCTGGGTCCCGGGCACAGTCCAAACATGACTTATCTCATTTATTTCTCACAATAACCCTGTAAGGTGGGTACTATTATTATCATTCCCATGTTACTAGATCATCACTTAGTGGGGAAATTGAGGCACAGAATGGCTGAATAACTTGTCCAGAGTCCACAGTCAGGGTGTTCAAATGCAGACGTGGACAACCTGACTTAGAAAGTCTTTGATATATATGGGTTTGTTTCTACACCATTTTGTTCCAGTGTATTCATCCCCATGCTGACACCACACTGTTTTTAATAGGTAGTCATTCAAGTCACTCCCCTAATTTTTTTCTCTACTCATTTGTAGTTTAACCACAGCTCCTCCTTCCATTCTGTAGTATGGCTTCTTAAAATGTCAGAGCCTTTTTCTTCTGAATACTAAAGGTAACCAAACAATATAAGCCATGTTTTTCTAGAAGGTCTCTTGACAACACTTTCTGAGGTAATGGGTTTTGCAGAGCTTTTTAGCAAGAAGCATATTCCATGGCTGCTTTTGCTAGTGCCAGCTACCCTGTTAGAGAATAGAACCAAACTGCTCTTAACCTGGTTGTAGAGATCAAGCAGTACCTATCAATACAACTCTCTGCAAAGATTGAAAGATTTTAAAGCAGTGCTGTCCAGTATGGTAGCAACTAGCCGCATGAGGCTACTGGGCACTTGGAATGTGTACTTGAAATTGAGCACTTGAGATGATATGATTGAGAAACTGAAATTTTAATTTGATTGGAACTAATTTAGATTTAAACAGCCACATTGTGGCCAGTGGCTACTATCTTGGATAGCACAGATTCAGTGATGAAAGATTTAAGGAGAGGGAACTCTTCTTGGATGAGCCTCATTTGCCAGGGAAGTGAGTCTTCTATGATTTGAGGGTCTCTCTCAAGTCCAGAGGCTATGATTTTTCCTCTCAAGCCCCTCCTCCTTACTTAGCAGATCTTTGCTTTTGCTGTTTTCAGCTCTTCCCAGGCAGTACTGGATGGCCCAGAGGACAGACTAAGCATATGCCTAGGGCATCAGTAAAACGAGGGTACCGAAAAGTGAAATAATTTGGTATTCCGACAATAACAACCACAACAAGTCATCTGGCAAAATTTGGATTTAGTTGCACTTTCTTACACTTCTTCCATGGCTAGGCACTGTTTTTCTTTTTTAATTCTGTATATGCAATGTGAGCCCCCAAGATCTTTTCAATGTCTGGTGGGACCATTGCATGCAGACTTTTGTTCTTTTAAAGAGGAACTTGAACTGCTACAGTCCGAGGCCCCATCATCATCAGCCTGTGCAGGAAAGGGCCGGGCCTGCCCCTGTAACTTCTGAGGGGGGTGTGACCTGCTCTGCCATAGGCAGAACTGAATTCAGATCTGCATTGGGAGAGCATGGTGTTGTGGCTAAAAGCAGAGATGCTGGGGTCAGACAGCTCGGGTTGGACCCCTACTCTTGTATATTAACTGTGTGATCATGGACAAGTTGCTGAACCACTGCATGCCTCGGTCCCTCATCTGTGAAATGGGAATAATAATAGTACACAGTGTGGTGTTATTATGCCAGGCTCTATTATTGTAATACCTGGTACGATGACTATAGTACTCACTAGGTAGTTAGGAGAAGTCATTAGAACAGTGTTTGACATATCGTAATGCTGAATTAGTTGTTCGCAAATTAAAACGAGACCTTTGGTGTAGAACGTGGTGCTCTGATTCAGTCACTTGGCCCTAACGTGCAACTCAAGTGTGGGTGTTTTTCGGTGTATAGCAAAGGAGCTCCCTGCAGTCGACATATGATACACCCCAAATAGAACATATGTATGTCTTTCAGAGAGCTTTTACCTCGATTTTTTTTTAAAAAAGATTTTATTTATTTGAGAGAGAGAGAGAAAACACAAGCCAGGGGAGGGGCAAAGGGAGAAGCAGACTCCCCACTGAGTGGGGAGCCCGATGTGGGGCTTGATCCTAGGACCCAGGATCATGACCTGAGCCGAAGGCGGGCACTTAACCGACTGAGTCACCCAGGCGCCCTACATTAATTTTCTTACTTTATCCTTATGGCAACCTGCTGAGCAGAGTGGGGGAGGTACTAACCGTGTTGGTGTGTTGGGAAAATGACAGACGACTCCATCCATCAGAGAGGATTCGTTTGCTATATTTGCCCGCTGGTGCTACCTATCATTTTTGGACCAAAAGTCCATATGATGTCAGAATGACTTCTTCTCAGTGCAAAGGAAAACTGCCCATAAAAACTTTCAGGTGCAGTTGACTGAGAGAGGACCAATACAAGCAACACAGTCCGCTGTATTCGTGTGCACAACAAGATGAGTTTTTTTTATCCCTTGTAACTTGAATGTGGCCTGGTTTTCCATTTCCTTTCAGAAGTACCCTGGGACTGTGTTTTCCTTAGGCCCTACACCATCAGGGCCAACTCAGGGGACACAGAGGCACTCTGGGCATCCTTGGGATGGTTTGTTAAATGGGGCCAAGCTCTGGGTTAACACAGAGTGGGCACAGGTGCACGTGTGGCTCCCGGGAGGGCCGTGATTGCGTGCTGTGGGCTCAGTGTGTGGTTTTGTCCCGCAGATTCGTCATTCATGCTGCAGCAGATGGTGGGCGTCGGGCTGGGCTCCATGGCTGTTGTGATTGTTCTCACATTCCTCTCCTTCTCAGCCGTGTGGTATGTGAGACTGTCATTTTTGAGAAATGAGTGGAACGGCGGAAGGATGGGGTTGGAGTCATGAAGAACAGCTGGGATTGAGGAGGGTCGAAGGGGCTGTGAGTAGAGGTTGTCCGGGGCTCAGCACTCAGCAGGTAACAGGCATGAGTAGCTCTGCACCTCAGGGTGGGGAGGGGGATGCCCTTCTGGTGCAGAAAAGGAGCAGAGTCAGTGATGGCTGCCCTGGCTACTCAGAGAGCGGTGGCTCATCTCCCATCCTGCTTCCCACGAGGGTACGTGAGCTGCACATACAGATGCACCAAGGGAAAACCAAAGTGTGTCAATGGACTCTCTTCCTCCTCCACGTCTAGATTGCAGATGGGCGCTACGTGTGGAGAATGCAGTGCTGCTGGGGCAGGTGTAATGACCGCTTCTCAGGCGCCTGCCTACGCAGAGGCCCTGTGTGACTTCCATCCAGGTGTGTGTGGGTCTGCAACTTTTTCCATTCCCAACCTGGCCCCATTTCTGAATTCAAGATGGTGGATACCTCTGTGGAACCCCCCAAGAGGAGGAAACTCAGGAATTGCTGACGTCTTCTCTGCTTGCTGCACAACCAGTTCTGTGTCTGGGAACTGGAGACCCTGGAGAGACAATGCAATATTGGCCACAAGCTACAGATCATGTGGGCTGGACCTTTGTCTTCCTCTGAGTGAGTCCTGAGAGTCAGCTCTTCCGGACATTGAATGCAAGAGTCTCTGCACCTTCCTTTACAGCATCTCTGAATTAATTTGGAATCCATCTTTTTACAATGAGCAATGAGATGGACTTAAGTTTGGGCTAGAATTTGCCTTTATGAAGGAGGTCATTGAAAAGGATAGAGATCATTGATAGAGGCAACTTGTCAAACACTTGAGAAGCAACCCCTTTCCTACAATTAATTGACATACTAGTAGAAAGTATACTAACCTGGCCACTCCAGTAAGTTCCCTGCAATGTCTGTTAGGCAGCATTGCTTTGATACAGATCCATGGGTCTTACAGGTATTCAAAAGCCATAAGTTTTCATTCTAATAAAAACATTCTGTTAATTTAGGCAGTTCTTCTCTTCCACACCAAAGTCTATAGCAGTCTTGGCTAACTTTTTTTTATTACTCTCTCTTAAAAATGCCCTGTGTCTTCCTTTAGATCGGGTGCTCATGTAATGACAATGGACTGAAACACTGGCCAGCGTCCATGTGTTTACAGGGAGGGGGGATGAATGTGAGTGATATGATCTTCCCCTTTACCTACAACCTCAGTAACTATGACTGTTACTTTTTCATGAACCATGACATATTAGATGTAAGCCACCCTGGGCCTAATGTCAACTTGCTGAATTTACAGATGGAGTGTATTAGATTGGACTTTTAAAGCCTGAATCAGTGTTCTTTTCTTTCCTCCCTAACCAATGACGTAATTCCAAGGCTCAGTAAGAAACGAATGGAGCAGAGGTACGTGGCTTTCCTAAGCAACAATGGAATTCTCTCTCTTCTCCCTCTTTTTCGAGGCCTGGAGAATAAAAAGCATGGGGGAGGAAAGCAGGGGACAGTCCTAGTATACAACCTCAGGGTGCAGTGGATATGAATGTGACCCTGGAATCGTGCAGGATTGCAGTCTTGAGGAAGAGGGACAATGTTCCTGATGGGGTGGGCTGGTGTGTTCTTTCTCCGCTAGCTCACTGGGCATTGGTGGGAGTCAGATCTGAGTGATCTGGGCTGGTGGGCAGAGGAGGAAACGAGAGGAACAATGGAAACAGGTGGAAACTGTCCGTGCGGCTGCCCTGTCCTGGGACACCTGGCTCCAAGTATATCCCCTCAACTGGGAAGAGTCAGAGAGAGGGAAGTAATATTCTGACACTTGGGTGTTCAGGGACAGCCGTCAGCCCCAATCCCGTCAGCATTAGGCAATATTCGGAATAATTGTCCTTTGTCCTCTAAGGTACTACTCCAAACTATAACGTAGGATCAGCATTTAGAACCTTTCCTGCTCTCATCTTAGGTGACTTACAGAGTAGAGCTCTCAAAAGACTATTACAAATAGCTTTCTATTTTTAATGTTTATGTGCAACTATTCAAGCTCATACTATTTTCACAGCCTTTGAATGAAATTTGGAATCATTACAAAGTATCGTGGCTAGTGTAGGGTAAGATCTCTGATGAGTAAGGCTTTCCTGAAAGTCTCCTCTATCCAAAAAGAGAATCCTATTATTATTATTATTATTATTATTATTATTATTATTTTTACTGGTTCTGTAAACACCATATGTTTCTGCAGGCCCTTTAATTTCTAGCTTTAGAATTAGCTGCCAGAGAAGTTCCTGTGGTCCGTAGGGGAGCTTAGCAAAATTGTCATTGAAAGGAAGAAGTCCCACTTGCTTAGTATCAGAAGTTTCTGGTTAAAATAACTGACTAAATATTAAGTAAAATATTAGGTAAAATGTACTTCTGGGTACAGTGAGGAAGTGTAGAATAGTTTATGAAAGAACACTAAAATATTAAAAACACGGACTTTTTCACTGCCTCTAAATGTTCCAAATGATAGCCCAGGGTTGCTCAGAGGTTTATTCAACAAGAGCAGGTGGTGAGCATGAGCGAAAGGATGCACCATCTTTCTGCAGCTCCAACTGTTTTCTCATAAACACGAGGGCAGCCAGAAGTTCTCTAAATTTGCCTGGTAGCTTTGCCACAAGACTGTTCTTTTTTTTTTTCCAAGGGATTTGTGGTTAAGGTGGGGAGGGCATCTCGGGAGAGCAATAGTGGGTCTTCCTGGGAGAACGCAGGGTCTGTTTGTGGAAGGACTGGTCGGGTAGCACTGGAGTTGGGTTTGAGTGCCACAAAATAAAGCTAGGTCCAAGCTGGGGATGGAGAAGGATCTTTCCCTTATTAACTGTCTGGGGGACAGTGTGTCGAGGTGAGCACTGAAACTGGTTGTGAGCTCTCTTCTAGACGAGGAATCAAAATTGGGGGTTGCCCAGCCATGGGGCAGATTGTCCCCTGGCTGGTTTGTGTGTGTGCACGCCTGTAGTTTTGAGTTATCTCCACTGGAATTTTTTTTATACACATCCCTCCATTCCCTCCTCATGACATGTATGGTGGGAAGGTCAGGGGTTACCGTTATGTATGGTGGGAAGGTCAGGGGTTACCGTTTTCCCCACTTTAGGATGGAGAAATGGGTTCAGACAAGTATGGGACCTGAATTGTGGGGTCAAGTCTTCTGACTGCAAGGCTAGTCCTCATTCCTGGAATTGGACAGGACTTGAGCTAACCTTTGAACAGCCCTTTAGGTTTGGGGGAAAGTCAGGTCATACATATATGTGTGTGTGTGTGTGTGTGTGTATGTGTGTGTGTTTTAACCATTGTCCTTTACTGTAGCACAGGCCTTTTTATATCTGTCTTTTCACTATAAGGTATCTCCCCCTCCCTCTCTCACTTCTAGAAGGAAACACAAACCACCAGAGGGAGCTTAATTAGGGGAAATAGGTAATGTCTGTCTCTGACTCAAGACCTGAAATTGTAGCTGGGCACTTAACCAAGACCAGAGAGAAGTGATTATCTGGTAATTCCACATTAGCTTGGAATCGAGTTAATATTTAAATTGATTTTAAAGGAAGTAAAACAGAATTCTCAGTGCTCCCTTTTTATTGCTAATCTCACATTCAGATTTTCTAAGCCTTCTGTTTTCCCATTCTATTCATCTAGGAGAAAACGAGTCTTAGTAACAGTAGTCAATCAAATAGAGTGTTAGGGGTCTTTTGCCTGCCACAACCATTGTTGCTGAGCTGAAGTGCACGATTTGGGAGAGGAAAGAGGGTGTGGCTTTTTCTGCACCCACGTTTGTGGGCGGGTGAGATACATTGAAGCAAATCAATTTAAAAAAGCAGTGTGCTCATTGTTTGAGAGAAAGAGGATGAGTGAATCATTTTGGTGATGTGCATGTATGCATGTGTATCCGTATCCATAGATTTTGGGCACAACTCAGGGTTAGCAAAATGGGGTCCAGCTACAAGTGTTGTTTTGTAAACTGCTTCTTTCCTTCCTGGGCACATTTATTTATTTATTTATTTTTTCTATGTCAGCAATGACTACGTTAAAAGTTTGTGCCCTAGTTTCTTTAACCAATACTCTTCTGTGCATGGTGCATTTAGAATGTTTCCAGATGTTTACTATCCTTATACAATTCGTATAATATATGTAATTATCATTTAGGCTAAATTCCTAGGAGTGAAATAGAAAACAATATAAATTTTGTGTTTACTGCATATTGTCAGAGGAATCTCAAAAGAAAGTTTATACCAATTGATATTCTCACCAGTAGAAAGCCTCAACATCGCTGGGCACTGTGGACGTGTTTCATCTTGATTAATCTGATGGGTGAAAAATGATGGCTCGGCATTTTACTTGCATATCTCTATTTTTGCCTGTGGATTGGTCATTTGTAATTCTGTCTTGGTGAATTGCTTTTTTTTTTCTCAGTACTTGGCTTGTCTTTTATTGATATGAAAAGCTCTTTGTATCATAGTAATTTTTCCCCCCTAGCTGTCATATATTTTGTAAACAAACTTTCTAGTTTATCATCTCCCTTTTGACCTTGTTTGTGTCAAACGTTGCCACACAAAACCTTTACATTTGTATAGTCAAATTTATCAATCTTTTCCTTATATATTTTGCCTTTGGTGCCACGCTTAGAGGGACCTTCCAATCTTAAGGTAATAAATCTAATTCAGCAGTTTAAAAAAAATTTAAATCTTTAATTCATCTGAAATTTATTTTAGTATAAGGAATGAGGTTTGGGGGACGGGGTGGGTCTTTTTTTATTAAGTTGCTAAATGGTTTAGCCGGTTGTCCTATTAACATTCATTGACTTTTTTCCCCTCAGTGATTTGAATTATATACTGAATCATATACCAAAGTCTATTTCTGAACATTCCCCTTTATTCTACTGATCTATTTCTGTGCCAATACCACCTGCTATAACTTTAAAATAGGGTTTTTTTATACCAAGTAAAAAGTAAGTTACCACTTTTTCTGTTAAATCTCAGATTCTGCTCAACTTTTATTATATATTTATTCATGAATACATATTTATTGTAGATAAACTAAAGAATTATTTGGTCAGTTTTCCCCTCAAATCTTAACATTTTGGGGGGGGTGGTTACATAAAGAGTGCTCCCATCCCATAACATGGTATATATCTCCATTTAATTTTTTGTGTGTGTCCCTCTCTAGAGTATTCTAGTTTTCAACTTACAAGGTAGTTTATGCTTATTTTTCGTATGTCTAGGTATTTTATCTTTTATTATCCTGGACTCTTGAGTCACTACCTCAGCTCCTGCGCCTGAAAGTGCATCCCACACCCTCTCACTGCTGGCATTACTGGAGTTCTCTTGCCCTGGAAGTCTGTCCTGTTTCGGGAAAAGTCACATCAAGGTGGCTCCTCCAACATAATTACTTTCCCAGGTATCTGCTGGACTCATGGAAACTCACAGATCCTTGCCATGCCAAATGGAGGACTGCCTGCTCTCGTAGCTCGCTCCAGCCACAGACCAGTTTTCTTACTCATTTGACCCTTTGTCCACCCATAAGTGAAAGCGTAGCTTGCTTCCAGTGTGGTTCCCACTTTTTTGTCCTGCTGTCTGGCCTGACAGCCTCAGCTTCCTGACCCTTGAGTTTCTCACCCTTGGAATCAGTTACCAGGCCAGTGTGTCTTCCAAAGCTTTAGGGTACAGAACTCAGGTTCTCTGAGTGTGGGGTCCCCTTGAAGTTTCTCTTTCCAGGCTTGCCCTGAGGAAGGTCCCCTTACCCCCCCCCACCACTTGGTGGGGGATAGAAAATGCTCAGCTCACCAATGGCTTTCTCCAAAGAACTTCTTTCTTTTGACCTTTTCCATTTAAATCACTTTATATCCTACATATTGGGCTAAGGGTCACAAGACTATTGGAAAAACCTCCTTTTAGAATATGGAAGTACTTGCAACCTATTTTTTTTCAGGCTTTTGGAACTTTGGTCAAAACAAAAAGAACAGTTTGGGGTCAAAGCATATGAAAGTACAGCTCACAGAAAAGGAAATGCAAATGACCCCTAAACGTTAAAAAAAAAAAAAGATACTCAGCCTCACTTTTTAGAAAAATGCAAATTAGTAAGATACAATTTTTCACCTATCAATCTGAAGGAAATCCAAAAGTTGAACAACACACTCTCTTTTAAGACACTCAAACACTGTTAGTGAGGGTACAGAATGGTACGACCTCTATGGAAAGGAAGAGAACCTGGCAATACTTACATTGCCTTTGTCCCAGAACTCCTTCAGTCCCACTTCCTGTGGGCTCACCTGCGCACGTTCAGAATGACACAGGTACACAGTTATTCACTGTGGTATTGTTTACTGTCGCAAAAGCTGCATAACAACCCCCATGTCTCTCAGGAGGAAACTGTTTAAATGAACTATGATCCTTCCTCAAAACACAGTGGAATACCATGCAGTCATGAAAAGGGTACGAGGAAGAACTCTGTGGGCTGATATGGAGAGATTTCTAAGATGTATTTTTTGCGTATATGGTATTTTATCTTATGTGTAAGAAAGGGGGAATGAAAATACGTATTCAGTTTTGCATAAAGAAACACTGGAATAATAATGAATTAATGCACATGGTTACAAATAGAGCAAGGGAGAATGGGGTGGGGTGGACAGGGTGAAGGTGAGTCTTTTGAGTGTTTATCTTCTCATTTTGTTTTGGTTTCAAACATGTGAGTATATTACTATTCAAAAACATAAGAATAAAGTTTCATAAGAAAAGGCATTCCCTTTCATATCCAGTTACACATGTCAAATCAAAACCTGACGAGGACAGTGTGGCTTCCTTCTCAGCCTAATCCAAGACACTGAAGATTTGGGTAGGATTGGTTTAACTCCTTATTCCAAAATCGGCAGAGCATTCAGTGCTGTCTTTTACAATTTCTGCAAATTTTATGAGAGAGTAGAGGTGCCTGTGTTACAACCCTGGGATCAACCCTAAGGTCTAGTTTCTGCTTCCTCTGAACTGGTTCAGTGGATGGATCGTCTCACTCTCCTGTGTGGGCCCCTGTTCTGCCCCCACTGACCCACCTTTAGTGCTTGGCTCCTTTCCATGATTTCCACCCAGAGTCTCACTAAGGACTTTGGGCATTTAGAGAACACGAATAGAGAGTGTATCACTTTCAGTTGATGCTGTAATGAACTGCCGCGAACCCAGCGGCTTACAACCACACACACAGTTATTAATTTACAGTCCTGGAAGTCACAAGTCTGTCATGAGTCTCTCTGGGCTAATGTCAACATATTGGCAGAACTGTGATGCTTCTGCAAGCTCTTGGGAGAAGACGTTTCTTTGCCTTTTCCAGCTCCTAGAGGCCGCCTACATTCTGTAGATGTGGCCTTTCCTTCATCTCCAAAGCCAACAATGTGGCTTTTCATGTCACTCTCTTCACTCTGACTGGCTGCCCACCCCCTCTTTCGCTTATAAGGATCCTTGTGACTACCTTGAGCCTGCCTGGAAAATCCAGGATAATCTCCCTACCTCAAGTTTCTTAATCGCATCTATAATGTTTCTTTTGATGTGGGAGAGAACAGTCATAGCTTCTGGTACGTAGACATCTTTGGTGGCCCCTATTCTGCCCACTACAGAGTATTATATTTTAGATATGCAAATTACAAATGGATATTAGTTACCCCTGTTCTTCAAAGTTCTCTTCCCTTCCCATCTTCGTTCTTTATCAAACATCCTAAATTCCTGAAATACAGAACAATATAGTTCTGTCCTTTTCTTTCTTTCTTTCTTTCTTTCTTTCTTTCTTTCTTTCTTTCTTTCTTTCTTTCTTTTTCTTTTTTTTTTTTCTAATCCATGTCATAAGCATCCACTTTACCCAGATGGTTTACCGAAGTTCGTTTGTTGCTGTTACCAAACTATCATTTTATTTGTTTTTTTTAAGATTTATTTATTTTAGCCAGAACGTGTAGGCGGAGGGGCAAAAGGAGAGGGAGAGAGAATCCTCAGGCAGACTCCTTGCTGAGCACAGAGCCCAACGTGGGGTTTGATCTCATGACCCCGAGATCATGACTGGAGCCAAAATCAAGAATTGGGCTTAACCGACCAGCCACCCAGGTGCCCCACCAAAGTATTATTTTAACCAAAAACTTTTCCTCCTTAATTCTGTTGCCGGCTGTTAACTTCAACTTTACATATATTTGGCCTTCTGAAAATTTCACAAAGCTTTTTATTATTGAGTGTATTTTTCCTTGTTCCACAGTAGTAATTGAGTGATTTTTCTTAAAAGTTTTTTTGTGAACCTTTGGTCATGTGATTTTGGGGGACAACTAGAAACTAGAGCGTGAACTGTTTGTAAGAGAAGTAGACTATATATACTTACAGCCATGTATTAGTTTTCTGTTTGCTATGCAGCAAATGACCACAAACGTGGTGGCTTCAAACAGCCCATATTTATTCTGCCCAGTTGCTATGGGTCAGGATCCGGGTGTAGTTTAGTTGGCTTCTCTGCTCAGGATATCACAAGTCTGCAGTGAAGGTACTGGCTAGGGTGCATTTTCATCTGCAGGTTCGGCTGAGGAAAATTTCTCTTCCGTGCTTGTTTAGATTGTTGGCAGTGTTCATTTCCTTGTGGTTGTATGGCAGAGGGTCCCAGCATTTTGCTGGCTGGTGGCTGGTGGCTCAGGTCCTAGATGCCACCTACAGTTCCTACGGGCCAACTGCAGTTGTCTACCTTGTGGCCTTCCTGAACACAACTGCCTAAGTCAGCAAGCCAGCAAGGAGAATCTATGACTGCAGGGAGGGCATAGTCCTTCTTTTAAAGGGCTTTCATCTAAGTCAGTCCCACCCAGGACAATCTCTCTCCCTTTTAACTATCTACAAATCAACTAATTGGGAACCTTAATTACATCTGCAAAGTCCTTTCACCACCTGGCAGATGGGGCGGGGAAGGGGAGGGGTACAGGGGTAGAGAAGAGGAAGATTATATAGGCTGTGAACAGTAAGGGGCAGGGATTGTGGGCCATCTTAGAATTCTGCCTACCATAAGAAGCTAAAGAAAAAAAAATCAATTTTGAACTTTAAACTTCACCACAGTATTTCCTGGGTCCTTCTGATGGGGCTATTTTGACTTGATAACAAAACCCTAGGGTATAATTTTGTTCTCTCTAGGGAGAGGTGCCAAGGCTGCCAGGAGTAGAAATGACCAGTGGCTCAGAGGTTTTAAGAAGGCAGCTGGGTCTTTCTCACCCTTGACTGCTTTCTCATCCTTGACTGAATGCATTCACTTGAGTGAGGCACAAAGATTTGGGGGGAGGGAAAGGGCACCATTTCTCTGGGTCCATGGTTGTGCATCCTATCTCCTAGCCTTTGGGTTAGCAGGATTCAGGGTTTGTGAACATGGCCTGAAAAAGTCTATCTCTGCCAAACTTGAGAGAGTAGTGTGTGGCCCTGGAGGGTTAGCTATGATCCCTGGAGGTGGCCATGCTGAGTCTTGGTGGGCTAGACAGGGTAAGACAACATTGACCAGACTCAAGGCATCCAGAGGGTGGTGAGAGCTCCCGGAATCAGAGCTGGAGAGCACAAAGGTCATCCCCAGCCCCCAGGACCCTCCGTAGCCATGGACTTGGCAGTAGGTGTGTACAGGAAAGAGTGGCTGGGGCTGAGGGGAAAGCAGTCACAGCTCTCAGCCACCGGACATGACTTCTGGTGAGAAGTGGACCCACGAACCTGAAAGAGGCCTAAGTTCCAAGAGTTAAGGGAGCTTGGCATTTTTGGGCTTGATCGCTGTGGCTTGGGATCTCACAGAGATGAGCACCAGATGAATCCAGGGCCTCGTGGTTTGCAGAGGCTGTGCCATGCTGGTGATGGCCAGGGACACAGGGAGGCTCTCCACCATGCTGCCTCCAGGTTAAAAAAGAGCAGTGCCCAGGACAGGGGAATTATTATCACAGAGCCTAGGAAGGGGCAGTGGCTGGGCCATGGATGTCCTGAGCTGAACAAGGAAGACTATGTCCCAGTCCTGGCCAGAGAATGTAACTGTCCACACTGCGCATAGCCCTATAAGGGAGATGGCACACGGGGCTGTCAGGCTTCAAGAATCCAGCCTGTCTCCAGCTTGCCACCAAGATTGCAAAGCAGCTGAGTCCGACTTGGCTGCCTGTGATCTGCATTCATCAATATTCTTACTGGATTTCTCTTGGAAAATTAATTGCATAGCCATCTGGTCTATCAGTCTGAGTTTGGTGCATCTGAAACAATTTGCTGGATTAGATGGGGACTGAAGGAGCTGCACAAAGGCAAAAGGACCAGCCCCCACACTGCTCTCACAAGACTACATCTCCACCTCCAGCTGTAACACACCTCTGGTGTCAGCCACTTTCCTCCCTTTCCCCTCATTTCTGCAGCCACGCCTCTTGACTTCCTCTCGCTGTACCTGCAGGCTGCTGCTGCTGACCCCTGCAAGCCTCATGGAGAGGCCCCGCAGATGGGGTTGCAGTTACGTGCACAGCGGGAACCCACAGTGGAGATACAGCTGGGGGAGCAGGTGAGTCTCAGTGAGAGCCAAGCGTAGAAAGACCAAGGCTTACAACTGAGATCAAAGAAAGAGACCCACTTCTGGAGGGAAACAGGCAGTCTGCCTTCCTGGAAGGACACATGAAACTGAACAGCCTTGGGGAGTCAACAGACAGCCTTGGGGAGTTGACGGACAGCATTAGGGAGGTGACCTGGTGTGTGGTCTGTATTGATCGTACTGCACACTTAGCTTTCTAAGGTTGACCAGTCAGCTCATTGTCCTCAGCCTCTACCTGCAAGTGGGTTGTGAGCTGACCCTTCATTCCCCACGTGGCTTTCATCAGCTGGTCTCCCAGGTCATTGCCCTTAATCCCTGGGACTTCAACGGTTTCCCAAGAACATAGGATTCATAGAACCTTTCGTCTGCCACTGCTAGTTCACCTGCATTTTAGGAAACTCTGACAAAGTTTCCAAATGTACTTTTTTTTTTTTTTTTTTTTTTTTTTNGCTATAGGACTTCTGCTTTGCATAATTGCTTGCTTGGTCAACCACCATGCTGCATGCTGATAAACCAGAAGTAAAATAAGGTGTTTGAACTGAGTAACAGGAAAAAGAACTTATTTTGAGCAGATATTTTCGGAGTAAAATGAGAGCCTGAGACTTGCGTCTGAAGGAGAGGATGACCAGCTATCCCCAACTGTCCAGCGTTTCAACAGGGAGGCTCCGAAATTCTCTGATCTCAGTGAATTCCCATCCTGGAAGGCTCCTCAGGAATAGCATTCTAGGGTGGTGATAGGTCACTAGCGTTGTTTGCATCTATTTTTATAAGATTTATAGTGAATACTTACAGTGAAAGAAAACTTTTTTTTTTCAAACTGTAACACAAAGGGATGGGGTTTGATGCACAGTAAAAAAAAAATCATAGCTTAAATTAGTCTGAGTTATACCGTACTTTGGAAATGCTCCAAACAGGCCACATACTCTAAGACCAAGGTGTGTAGATAATGACGGTGATGATGATAATGGTGATTTATTCCCAGGAATAAACTGCTGAATCACCACAGGTTTTTGTTTGTTTGATTGGTTGGTTGTTGTTTTTTTTTTTTTTTTAAAGATTTTATTTATTTATTTGACAGAGATAGAGACACAGCGAGAGAGGGAACACAAGCAGGGGGAGTGGGAGAGGAAGAAGCAGGCTCATAGCGGAGGAGCCTGATGTGGGGGCTCGATCCCATAACGCCGGGATGACGCCCTGAGCCGAAGGCAGATGCTTAACCGTTGTGCCACCCAGACGCCCCTGGTTGGTTGTTTTTTAACTGCTATTTCCTGAATGTCATTGTCCAGTTGGTCTGGAGCGCTCTGGGTCCACCCTTGACCCCACCTTTATAGCCTGTGTGGCATTTGGAGCCGTGCGTTATTGGCAGTCCTCCCTGCTGAGTATAAAGCTTTGGTGGCCATTTCAGATTACTGGGGAAGGATGGATTATTAGGAAAGGGTGGAAATAAATGTCTAACCATTTGGGAAAAACTTGTTTGCAATAAGCATAGTTAATAAAAGAGTTAAGAGGCCTACTATGTGAAAGTCTTATCCATCAGTGAGAAAAACTGTAAGCTCCTCCTACAAGGGGGAGAAATGATCAGACAGTTCACGACAAGTCTGCTGATGTTTTTCTCTAGAAGTCATACCTGTAGTTTAGTTTTTCTCGCACTACCAAAAATGGAGCAACCAATGAAGAACCTGAGAACACCGGAGTTGGGGGCCAGGTGATCATCAGACAGCTGACCAACATTTTACTATCTAAAGACAAGGTGTGATTTTCATCCTGGCTCACAGTGTGCGTCTTCAATTTCTCTATTCCTAGATATTATTATTATTTTTTGCCTACTACTAGTCTTCTCTAATTGATGGCTTCCAATTGATCGTATCTCTCTGAGTCCTATTTCTTCAACCCAAAGGAGGAACTTGGTGTGTCCCCGATATGGAGTGTGCCTGGGAAACTTCCCCATACAGTTTCAAAGGAATGAGACTGGAAGTGTAAAATTCAGTCCCGTCTGTTGTTAGTTTATCATTCATTCTGAGCAAATTGGACATTAGCCAAACTGAAACAAATTGATTTTTTTCCCCTTTCATTTTGACCCTGATTTTCCCCTGTGATTGAGAAATCAGTCCAACCTTTATTTCACAACACCCAGCAGATATCTGACTGAATGCCACCCGGGATGGAGTTCCTACACTACGCAATGGTTCAGAGTGACAAGCAGATGACAGGGTGCAAAGGAGGAGGCCAACAAGTCCACTACTTAGGTGGACTGGGGGCTGGACCTGGGAGGATTAGGGGGGTTTTGTTAGGCAGAGAAGACTAGGGGAGGAATTCCAGTAATGGGGGCAGGGGTATAAAAACGTGAACAAAGGCATGAAATTTCAATAAGAGATGTTAAAGATCACAATGGAGAAAGTAGCGAGGAAGGTCCAATGTAAGGCAGACGTTATGAAAGAAAAAATGAAGGAGACGATGGTGCACTGCTGGTGTTGGAGGGTGCAGGGAGGTAGGTCGAGGAAAGGGAAGTTTTGCTTATTAAACCTTTCAAAATAACATTAAGAAAGAAGAGAACATCAGCTAGACAAATTGTGACTCTCATATGACTTTTCCCCAAAAACCAAACCAGGTATTCATGGTTTCCCCAAAAACAAATCAGATTATTCACTTGTGATGCTATTAGTGTTTAAAAAAAGTCTTTAGAAGTCCCCTTTGGGGATTGCCTTCCGAATGTGTTAATTACCTATAACGAGCATCAACTAGTGTTGCTGCCTTATAGTTTTCTCTCCGTGTGCTTCTGTATATGATGAAAGCATCCTATATGCATCTAAGATATATATCTTTAAAACTTACCAGTTGCACATTCCTTGGAGAATGTGGCAAATGGCTTTTACCTGTTTCCAAAAATCAAATACAATCTAAAAAGGATTTCACCTGTGGGCTCCGAACACCAGAACAATGTGCTGCGGGCTCTGATGAGAGTCCCCGCGGAGATACTCCAGCGGTACGTGGAGCAGCCACCGCGCTGGTCCGTGTTGGCCTCCACAGTGTCTATAGACAAAGGGACCATGTTCTATGATTATATATATTCTGTGGAATTTTTGTCACCCCGAGTAGACAAGTCATTATGTGACAGTTTATGGTTCACAGTGACTTCCAGTGCAGTCACTCATGATTAGAACCTCTTGCTAAAGCACCCATGAAGACTGACAAAATTGGGGAAGGAAGGGGATTTCCTAGTACCATCAAAGACGAGACAGACAACCTAGTGGCGGAATCAGCTCATCGCACAGTCTGGCTTTGTTTCACAAACGCAGAACCCTTGTGCAAAGGGAAGAAAGCCCTTCCCATGACTTGAGCCAGGAAATAGGCAGCCATGCTTCTCTATTTACTGATTCCACTTTGAAGAGAACTGTCCCCTCCACAACCCCATTCGTGGGCACTATTCTGATTCAGAAAGAACATTAAGCTTAGAAACAGCTGAGCAGTACACTAGGAAGCCACATGCTACAGGGACGCAGGTGTGATTCCTCAATAAACTGCCCAAGGGGTGTGTGTGTGTGTGTGTGTGTGTGTGTGTGTGTGTGTGTGTGTGTGAAGGGTGCTCGGAGAATCCTGGTAGGAGTGAGTGTAGGAACTGCCGCTGGTCATACTTCCCTTCTTCTTCAGAGGTCAGTAGAGTCAGGAGAAAACATTTTATCGCTGTAGAAACCATATTTTTTTTGTTGTTTGTCCTTTTTCTTTGTTCGTTTTGTTTCTTAAATTCCACGTAGAGTGAAATCATATGGTATTTGTCTTTCTCTGACTGCCTGATTTCCCTTAGAATAATACACTTGAGCTCCATCCATGTCATTGCAAATGGCAAGATTTCATTCTTCTTTATGGCCGTGTAAAATTCCATTATGTAAATATCCCACATCTTCTTTATCCATTCATCTCCGGATGGACACTTGGGTTATTTCCATATCTTGACTATTGTAATTAATGCTGCTCTAAACGTACGGATGCATGTATCTTTTCAAATTACTATTTTCGTTTTCTTTCTTTTGAGGAACCTACTGGTTCTTTATTTTACTGGAAGGAGGAATGATTTATTCTTAAGTGCCCAACTCTTTATATTAGAGTAGCAGCAGATTGTCTGTTATCCGTATTACGCCTATTTTCCCACATTTGTCCTTTGTCTTTCAGCTTTATTTATAGGCTTTTGTTTGTTTTTGCCATTGGAAAGTTCTCATTGTTCGCAGTCGAGGTTATCAGTCTTTTGTTTGTGATGGCTGTTTTTCGTGATGTGCTCAGAAAGACCCTCCACCCAAGATTATAGATGTACTTGTGCAGTCTTTCTTCTAGGTCTTATGTAATTTTAGTTTTTACTTTAAAATATTTGTTGTATTGGAATTTCCTTTGAGTAATGAATGAAACAAGAGCCCACATTTTATTTAAAACATTTTACACCAAACCTGTGTTTATCTCTCCTACTAGTCATCGCAGTGACAATAGCACAATTATTTATGTGATTATCTTTTCCCAATCGTGGGTTTGGATTATCACCTTTTTACTATGCAGTTGGGATACTTTTTAAAATGCTCCCTCCCACAAATATCATGTTGGGATTTTGACCAGAAATGAGATGATTTTCTAGATTATTTTGGAAGAACTTATGTTTTTACAACCATACTGAATATTTATTCACAGGTATGCCTTTTCACTTAGTCACCTAATGTCATAGACATTATGACATTGCTTTTATGTGATAGATATTCCAATCATCCAAGGATGATATTGGCTTTTGGTTTAAGATATGTCTTGATGTTAAGGAAGTCATTCACCAAATCCCATTTCACAAAGAGTACTTATCGGGAGTGGACATAAATGTTAAGAGTTGTTGCTATCTACCATAAGATCATATGATTTCCACCCCTTTGGTCAATATTAATATAGAGTTTCTAATATTTAGCTACCTTTGCGTTATTGGAATACACACTCACAGTCATGGTGTATTGCTGTTTAAATTTACTCCTAGATTCTATTTGCTAATACTTTATTTAGAACCTTTTTTTTTAATTTAAAAGTTTTATTTATCCATTTTAGAGAGAGAAGTGAGAGAGCACGAGCAGGAGGGGCAGAGGGAGAGGGAGATAGAATACGAAGCAGACTCTGCACTGAGCTCAGAGCCCCACGTGGGGCTTGATCCCACAATCCCAAGATCACGACCTGAGCAGAAACCAAGAATTGGACTCTTAACCAACTGCATCACCCCTAGAACCTTTTAAAAATCAGTTTGATATCTCTAGTTTTCTCTTGTACATTATCTGTTTAAAACAGAATTATAGTGGTATTTGTTAGTTGGCAAGAATTCCTTCTTTCTCTGACCTAGAACATTTTAAGTAACCCAGGAATCTCTTCCCATCTAGTTTTCCAGTTATGTCAGACAGGATTATTTAGTGTTCTCTGTGATTGGGAAGTAGGCTTTGCCTCTAGACATTGCCCCAGTGGGAGAGGAAACAATGAAGAAATGGTGTGCTTGGCAGGGCAGTCTCTCTTGCAACACCACATACCTTAGCAATCAGGGGTGGACCAATGGGCTCTATGGGGGAGTGTTTCTTATTCATCCAGAAGCTTGTCCATACCTCCAGAACTCATACTGGTGGGAACCTTTGGAATTTCCTTCACTTGAGACCTGCAACCTTACATTGAGTTGTGAGCTAGAGACTGGTGTTAGGTCATGGGATTCTCAGTTCGTTCCACATGGCATTCTATCTGGTTGTATTCTTCAGAGTGAGCTGATATGCCGATGGGAGATGGTTACGTTTCCAAGGGGATCTAGAAAATTTAAAAATAAACCAATAGCTTGTACTGTTTGCTCAGTGTATTTTTAGTTTTTCACTGCAGAGAGGGCACTAGGGTAGCTAAGAGACAGGAGCATTACTTCAAAAAGACAGTGGTCCCAGCTGAGGGATCAGAGTCAAGAATTAAGATTCAGACTCGTGCATCTTTAAGTGAAACCATGTGTCCTTTATTCAGGCCAGAACATTTCATGTATTTCTGTATAATCTTTATATATCAGAAAATGCGGGGGACACTTCTAAATTTCTTAGTTTATAAATAGAATATGACTTAGAAGAATGATTATGATCAATCGGATGCTTACCGCGTGCTGGGCATGGAGCTAAGGCTTTGTAAACACCTTATGGACCTGTCTTCCTCCTCTCCCTCCTCCCCCTCCTCCTCCTCCTCCTCTTCTTCTTCATCATCATCATCATCAACATCATCATCATCATCATCATCATCAACAACATCATCATCATCATCATCATCATCATCATCTTCCCTCTTTTAAAGATGACAAAACTGAGATTTAGAGTGGTTAAATCATTATCCAAGGTCACCTACGAGTACCTAGCAGAGCTGGGATTCCAACCCAGTGCTTTGTACTCTCAATCTTGAGCTAGGGAATTATTTTGAATAGAGTTACGTAAGTGCAGACATTTGTCTCATTCTGAGACGAGTTTTTGGATGATAAACTCAACTTCCTGTTCCCGAGTTAAAGGATCACAAAAAGACAACCCCTAGGAATAAAAATCAAACACTAGCAAATACTTTTTTGTTTCTCAACTATCAGGGTGACACCCTCGTGTTCAATTTTCCAAATTTCAATACGATTCGTTTTGTTTCACAGTAAATATATTTTTAGTTTTGCAAACTTTGACTTTAGAGTGGGTGTGAATATGTGTTTGTTCTAGGCGTTTGTATGTCAAAACAGTTTGTCATACAGTTAATTTTTAAATTCCTCTTGGCCGTTGGTTTAAACAGCATTCCAACCAGTGGAGAGTTGACAAAAGAAACGAGTTCACCTCCTAGGAAACTCCCAAGTGAACAACTCTTTTCTTGCTCTTAGTAATTAAATTCTCACATTCAGCTTCATCTCAGGAGTAGCTTCTCTTTCATTTCCTGTGATATTTTAACCTTTTTTCCCCCCTTGCACGGTGACCAAAACACCCCCATTGTGCAAACACTGTTGTGCTTTTCTGAGTCTTGCCCGTGTTAGAAATACCCTGGAAAGCACCTCAATTCAAGGTATCGCTACCTTGAATTCTCCTTGGAGGACATCCTAAGTAAAGAGGCAGGCAGAGAATACGCCCTGTCACATGAAGGAGTGTTGGTCATCTGTCTCTAATATTTTTTCACCATGACCTTGCCAAGGCTCACATGTGCCAGTTTCAGAAAACAGCATTGCGTCGTTGGCTGACTCAGAAACTCCAGGTCAGCAGTTCACAATCTTTGCTATACACTGAAATCATCTGGGAAGCTTTAAAAAATACTCATGCTCAGGGGCACCGGGGTGACTCAGTCAGTGAAGCATCTCCCTTCTGCTCAGGTCATGATCCCGGGGTCCTGGGATTGAGTCCCCCCTTCGGGCTCCCTGCTCAGCTGGGAGTCTGCTTCTCCCTCTCCCTCTGCCCTGCCCACTCACTCTTGTGCTCTCTCTCTTGCGCACCCTCTCTGATAAAAAATAAAATCTTTAAAATAAAATACGCTCAGTTCTCACGTGACTGATTTAATTGGCCTACAGTACCACCTGGGCATTGCCTTTTTTTAAAATTAATTAATGTATTTATTTATTTATTTTTCAAACTCCTCAGCTTACTCTACTGTGCACGTCCCTGAGGGCAGGAGCGCACACTTAGCTGGTCTCTTGTTTGGAGCAGAACAGGGAACAGGAAAATACTAGGTAAAACCATTGCTGCTACCTTAGTTATGCCTCAGAATCCAGTACCTTCCATTGGCCTCCTCCCCCAGTGTCTATCCTCAGAATTGTATTTTACAGAGAAAAAATGAACTTCATCCGTTTTTACCAATAGGGAGAATGCAGTTGATATTTGTTATCTATTTATTTATCTACTTATTTATAATTGAAGTGTAGTTGACATGCAATATTACATTAGTTTCAGGTGTACAGCATAGAGATCGACGTTTATATGCATTGCTACTCACCACACTAAGCATAGTTACTGTCTGTCACCAGACAGAATTATTACAATGTTGTTGACTGTATTCCCCATCCTGTACTTTTCACCCCCATTACTTATTCTGTAATGGGAAGTTTGTACCTCTTAATCTCCTTCAACTGTTGTTGTGGGGTTTTTTTTCCCACCTGTGTTTTTTAATATAGTGTTTAATGTTGAATGGAGAGTACAGGAAACCTTAATGGCAATACATATTATACAGAGCCTGAAACTAAGTCACACCATTTATGATAATCACAGTATTTTAGTTCTTTTGGGAAGAAGTTTATGGATGTTTATAACTCTTTGGTAGATGTGTATCCCCTTCCACTGACACCTTTTTTCTGGGTCACAAACATGCAAATCTTCCCTGGGATTTAGGAGGGCACATATTGCATGGTGCACTGGGTGTTATACACAACTAATGAATCATCGAACTTTACATAAAAAAAAAAAAATCCCCCCCTTTTTTTTTTGCTTCTCCTTCAATCCACCGTACCACCTTCTTACATCCTCTCACTGCTGAATTCTTCAAGAGCACAACCTATACTTTCTTTTTTTAATTTATTTTTTTTGATGTAAAGTTCGATGATTCATTAGTTGCGTATAACACCCAGTGCACCATGCAATATGTGCCCTCCTTACTACCCATCACCAGTCTATCCCATTCCCCCACCCCCCTCCCCTCTGAAGCCCTCAGTTTGTTTCCCAGAGTCCATAGTCTATCATGCTTCATTCCCCCTTCTGATTACCCCCCCTTTCTTTATCCCTTTCTTCTCCTACCGATCTTCCTAGTTCTTATGTTCCATACTTTCTACTCTTTCCCAAACATCACTAAATCTAGTGTCCATCTCCGTATCTCCATGGAAACTGTACTCACAAACGTGATCAAGGTTTGGGGACTCAAATCCAAATCTGGTAGCTTCTCACTCTTCATTTTGCTTGACCTGTAGTTACTTAACACCTAAATTTTATTTTTATTATTTGTTTTGAGAGAGAGAGAACACATGTGCACCCAAGAGCAGGGAGAGGGGGGAAAGAGGGAGGGAGGGAGAGAATCTCAAGCGGACTCCGCGGTGAACATGGAGCTGGACAAGGGTCTTGATCCTACAACCCTGAGTTCATGACCTGAGCCGAAACCAAGAGTCAGACGCTCAACCGACTGAGCCCCCCAGGTTCTCCTACTTAACACCTCTTAAAGTTCTATGAAGTGATGGTGATAAAAACACTATGAACTTGACACAATCTATACATAGATCAGAGAAACATAATTGAGTCCAGAAATAACCTTGGGTACATGTGGGTAGTTAATATAAGACAAAGGTGGACCTCAGATTAAGTGGGAAAAGAATCAATCTATTTCATTAGTGGCTGGGCTGTGCATCATGAGGAAAATCAGGTTGGACCTCCTCCCCATGCATCACATACAAAAAGTATATCTCGGGTTAAAGTTTTAAATGTGAAAAAAAGAAAATTTAGGAGAATATACACATACACTGGGATAAGGGGAGAATTCTTTTTTTTTTTTAAAGATTTTATTTATTTATTGACAGAGAGAGAGAGAGAGACAGCCAGCGAGAGAGGGAACACAAGCAGGGGGAGTGGGAGAGGAAGAAGCAGGCTCATAGCGGAAGAGCCTGATGTGGGGCTCCATCCCATAACGCCGGGATCACGCCCTGAGCTGAAGGCAGACGCTTAACGACTGAGCCACCCAGGACCCCCAAGGGGAGAATTCTTAAACAGATCAGAAAACCCAGATTTCATAAAGGAAACATAGATAGGGATGGCTACATTAAAATATTTTTTTGTATCTTGAAAAACACCACAAAAAGTCAAATGACTCCCAGCTAGTAACTAGATGATTCATAGAAAAGGAAATGCAAATGCCCAATAAATAGGGAAGACAGCGTAATACAAATTAAGGCAATTAGGAGATACGATTTTCCACGGACGTTGGCAGAACGTAAAGCATTGATGAGGCGGTAGGAATAATGAACCGCTACAGTCTTTAGGGATGCAATTCAGATATATCCATACGAGGAAACACGTATTTATATTTGGCCTTGAAATCTCACATTTGGTAATCCACCTCCAGGAAATAGGGACACTGATATGTAAGTATATGTATGCAAAGATCTTTGCTGCGCCTTTGCTACTCTTATATGTAAGAGAAGGGGGGCGTGGGGTCTGTCCCTTAGAACTGGGGGGCTGGGCCCTGTGACAGATCTTACAAATACCCTTCCGACTCGATCCTCATCTTATTACTTATTATTCAGTTCCTCTTTTCCTTGCTTCTCTTACCTTTAGTGCAGGTTTGATTTGTCACGTAATGATAGAAATATTTTAAACTCTCTTATTTTTCTTCTATTTTTGTCATCTTTTCCTTAGTGTTCAGCAGTTTGCACTTTTCCGTGTTATTTGATACATAAAAGATAATGGCTGTTATATTTCAGTCATAAATGATGTGCCTTTTTCAATTGAGTTCTTTTATCTTGAATTCTACTTTATCTAGAATAATGACAGTCTCTACTTTCGTTTAATTTGCATTTGCATCATATTTCTTGGTCCATTTTTTATTCTGTGTCATTTTTATGTTTTTCAAGGTTTAGGATGTCACCGATCACATTGTAATTCTACTTACGGTGTTCTCTAAGATTTCTAAATGCATTCTTGAAGCTGTAATTCTCTATTTGTCCATGATGGGATTTAAGGAGGGGGATTTGCTTTTCTTATGGAATATGAGGAATTCAGAAAACATCTGATTCCTCCTGTTCTTGACAGAGCACTTGAAACGCTGCAATTCTGGGCGCATCTGGTATGTAGCAGTGTCCTCATTTTTATACAATGCTGGTGTTTCTTATTAACCTATGAGCTGGAAGGAGTCAGGAAATTCAGATATTTAACTTCATGCTCTCTCATTCCAGGGAGGACCATCTCTCCTGCTGTTGGTGTCAGGTCTCTCTCTGCCAGCAGTCAGTCTGCTAGATCAGGGGCTCTGCCAAAGAAGGTGGGAGAAGCTAAGGGTTAGGGGTGCAAGTGCTGGGGTCTCTCCACCAAGGCTTGCATCCTGACTTCATCACTTACTAGTTGGGTCGCCTTGGATGATTAACTTATTTAGTTCCCTCATCTGGAAGAAAAAAGCTGGGGGGATGGCAATAGCAGAATTCCAAAGGGTGTTTTTGAGTATTAAATGATATAATCCATACTCCTGGCACGTACTAAATGCTCATGAAATGCCAGCTACTGTTATTATTTTTATCATCATCATTATCATCATCGTCATCCATGAAGAGGACTGATGAACTCTCAGGATCATTTCTGCCAGGACGCGACAAAGTAGCATAACAATGGTTGCCCTCTCCTTCTCTAGAACTTTCTGTTCACAATTTTTCCCACAGACCAAACACATGCTGGCTCATAAGGGGATAATCACAGATCTCTGAATAAAGAGTAAATTTACTGTCACAGAACAGAAACCGAGACTTTCTTCAGTTGACTCATTCTTCTTATGTAACATAAGGGGCAAGTCCTTACCACCTCCAGAAAGGTCTTCCACACAGAGTCCTCTTTTCCTTAAGAACACTTCTTTCTCCCCACTTCCCTCTGTAGCCTCTATGAAGACCCTGCAGTTCCTAGTTTCCACTCAGTTTTCTTGGAAAACTGAACCTCGTTTCAGGAGAGAGAGAAGTCGCAGCCCCCAGGATCCTCAAAATGCACCTTTAACATCACCTGATGCCCGTGCGGGCATCCTCCGCTCATGCTTTACTGGCCCCGAAGAGGGGAGGGGTTGGCCTGTCAGCATGACAGATGGTGGGTTCCCCTCTTCTTGGGTTAACTTCCCTCCAACAAGAGCCACAGCTCATTCAGAGTCGCAGTTCCCCAAGGAGCAAACGTACTTCATCATCCAGCCCAAGGATCAGCAAATTTTTTAATTAAAAAAATCATATATCGAGTCATTATATATACATATATATAGTATATGTGTACAGATAGTATATGTAATATACATATGTACAGGTTAAATAGATATAGATATGTATAATGTGTCTATATCCTATAATATATATATATTATCTATGTATGATCTGTTTCTGGGCTAGTTCTTCTTTTCTATGAATCTCTGTTCAGATCTTGGGTGTATCACTGATTCTATTCCTGCGGTTTTATAATGTATATCAATAGAGAACAGAGCCAATTTCCTCTTCAGTGCTCTTTTTTTCAAAATTGTGTAGCTATTTGTAGGAGAATTTCAGGTTAACCTCTCCTCTATGTTTCCAGATCCTCCTTCTCTTCATTAGACTCTAGAGACGCGAAACACTCAGGTTCCCAACCTCCTTTGTTGCCCTGGGTGGACAGAGGATACAGTTCTAGTTAATTAGGCTGATGTGAGGTCTACAACGGGACTTCCTGGGGAAGCTTTTATTTTGCTGATAAAGGGTACAATTGGGGCTGTTGCCTCTCCTTTCCCTTTCTTCTTGTCTTGAAAGCAGATGTGTGGCAGCTGTTTTGAACGTAAGAATCATTTTGTCAAGAAGTAAAGGTCAGTTAAGCAAGGGGGCTTTGTACAGCTCTGTGGCATAAGAAGACTATTGATTTTTTTAAAGATTTTTTTTTAAAGATTTTATTTATTTATTTGACAGAGATAGAGACAGCCAGCGAGAGAGGGAACACAAGCAGGGGGAGTGGGAGAGGAAGAAGCAGGCTCATAGCAGAGGAGCCTGATGTGGGGCTCGATCCCATAACGCCGGGATCACGCCCTGAGCCGAAGGCAGACGCTTAACCGCTGTGCCACCCAGGCGCCCCTGATTTTTTTAAAGATTTTTATCTTTAAGTCATCTCTACACCCATCGTGGGGCTTGAACTCACGACCCCGAGATCTAGTCACGTGCTCCAGAGACTGAGCCAGCCAGGTGCCCTGAGAGGGCTATTTTATAAAATACTTTTTCTCTGGAGCTGTGGGCAAAATTAGGCAAAATGTGGCCAAACTCCTGGGAGTGAGTTTCATTAATTCATCCATTTTACAAGGCTCAGTTGAGTCTTTCCTGGATGATGTTTGTGGGCATAAAAAACGATGTCTTTGGGGTGCCTGGCTGGCTCAGTCAAAAAGAACATGTGACTCTTGATCTCGGGATCATGAGTTCGAGTCCTACACTGGGTGTAGAGATTACTTAAATAAACTTTAAAAAATGATCTTGTTGTCAAAGGTTGATGGGTGCAGAGATAAGGAGCAAGAAAGCAACCTGGATGACAATCTGTATTTTTCACTTGAGCGAATAAGTCTGGGCAAAAGACACCTGCTTCCCGTGGACCCTTTACAAGAGCAATTTCCCAGCACAGGCCCTTTGCATTTCCCAGGCTCTAGTGTTCACCCAGTCCTTACCCTCTGAGGATGACTTTTCCTATCTCAAATTGCCTTGCGTAGAGAACATTCTCTTCCAGTAAGCCTGGCCATCCAACAGGGGAGCAGGTGGCACAGGAACCATGCTTGAAGCCAGTGCTATGACTACGGGGGCCTGAGATAGGCCAACAGTACAACGATGACATGAAATAGCAGGCTCTGTTGAGTGTGTGCTTTGAATTCAGGAGGGCTGAGGCCTTTTGAGGCTGGGGGATTGGAAACAAGTTCACAACTAAAATGGCATAGGTTCTCCCATTCTGGGAATTATGGCTCACATTCCACAGAGCTTAAGCAATTCACCCAGAGCAGAAGCAAAACAGGCTTTTGTGGGGAAAGTGGAAACTGGCTGGTAGGTGTTCTTCATACCACAGCTATGCTGGGAGTCTTCCTGGAGTGGCAGCTGGTAGGGAACAGTGGTTTGTCGAAGTGATTAGGAAAGTTGCTTATAAGCCAAGACTATGAGTCACCTTCATTGGAGCCTGGTGTCCCAGGGAAGGCTGAATCATGTACTTCCCCTCTTTGTCACCAGAACCCTGACCTCCCTTCAGATGATTTCCGGGGACACCCGAATGCCAGGACCCATTGAGGTGCGAAGGGACGGTCTAGACTTGTAAGTTTGAAATGTCAGGCCTGAACTTGCTCTGGGGCTAGAAAGTTCTGGTACTAGGCAGGAAAATTTATTGAATGAAGCGGTTGTCTTTGTTTTCTTTGTATATGACTCAGCTTTCCAGCAGGTGCCAAGTCTTTGTGCTGCCTTGCCGCGGGGCCTCTAGAAGAAGTTGTTGGCAGGCCATCTCCCTTCCTGATTTTCCCCCCTTTCTTCTGAGGGATGTGAGCATGTTATATTAGGGAAAGGAGCTGAGAGTGGCTTTGAGGGGTGGAGTTTCTAGTAGTGAAAGAGCAAAGATTTTTGCCCAGGAGAAGGAACAGATGCTCACAGGTTTTGCAAGTACAGGTTTCCCCCCGCTATCCAAAAATAGAGCGTTCCTGTGAAAACTTCCCGAAGGCAAAATGGGGTAAAGTGAAGAGGCATTACCAGGAATTTATACGAAAACATTTTTGAGCAATCCTAGACCTCCCAAATAGCCCTCAGGCTTTTCTGATACCTTAGGCCACATCTTGCTAATGGATGCACAGAATAAATCGAGATCAAGCACAGATGCTCACGGACGCAGCTCTGAGCTCTGGCGGCCTGGTGCTGGGATGCTGAGTGTAGTTCCCGGGGAAGGAGCTCCGGGGGCCGCTTGCTGCTCAGAGCACACGCCGCCTCCATAAAGGCTCACTGCAACGCGAACGCTGAATGCTATTTTTGCTTTTTGTCTTTGTTCAGGAAATGAAAAAATCCCTTTTTGGAGAAAACAGGTACTAATGTAGGTCTTTCATAAAAGCGGTGTGGCCCAATGTAAACTTTCGAAAAGTGGGGGCTACCTGGGCTCCAGGTACTGGGGCTCTCAGCCCTGGCAAAAGGCCCCCCAACTGCAAGGATCTATGTAAGTTTGGCCTTCGGGGATCTTGGTGGAAGCCCTGGGTCCAATCTGGCCCGCCTTCTGTTTTTGTTGACCTGTTAGCTAAGAGTGGTTACCTATTATTGTCTGCGGCTGCTTTCAAGCAATAATGGCACGGTTGAGTAGTTGTGACAGAGACCCATCTGGCCTGCAAAACCTGAAATATTTACTCTCTGGTCCTTTACGGAAAAAAGGTTGCTGGCCCTTCATGACCAGAGATGCCTCCTGAATGTTTGGCTTCCCCTCCCAACTCCGGATCATTAAGTCTTGGAGTGGTGATGGCAGCGGGAGGTGGAGGTGGGGGGGAGAAGAGAACCCTCTCAACCTTTGACATTAAATTAAATCCTGCCAGTGGAAGGGAAAGGGGGGGCTCAGTGTCATATGTACACTAAAATTATGTAAAGTAAATAGAGCAATGTGCTCTTTCTTGCATATTCAGGTTGGCTTACAAATTCATTCCTATCATGCTTCAGCTTCAAGGCCTTTTGTTTGACAATCATGGCTTTTGTTTTCCCCACCCTGTTCTGGAAGCAACATCCATAGGTCTTCTCTATCTCTGCATATCCCAAGCCTACCATTAGGTCCCAACTTCAATGTGCACCCTCCCCTCCACCCCTGGAAGTCTCACTTTGTTTCTTCAACTTCCAAGTTTGCCTAACAAGATTTTTGGAAACAGATTTGCTTCCAGATATCCTGACTGGTTTTTCCTCAGACAGTTGGACCATATCTCCCACATTAAAAAGTTTAGATGTGGGGTCTCCTTTCTCTCAATCCCTAGTGGATTCTTTTTTTTTTTTTTTTAAGATTTTATTTATTCATTTGAGACAGAGAGAGCGAGTGAGCACAAGGGGAGGGGAGAGGCAGAGGAGAGGGAGAGAGAGAAGCAGGCTCCCCACTGAGCTGAGAGCCTGATGTGGGGCTCCATCCCCCGACCCTGGGATCATGACCTGAGCCAAAGGCAGACGCTTAACCATCTGAACCACCCAGGCACCCCTCCTTCCTGGATTCTAATGCACATTCACATTCTGGTAATTTGTGTACATTCCTTGTTCGTTTCTTGAGTACTGGGACTGAGGCTTAGGCAGCTAAGCTAGATTGGACAAGAATCAGCTTGATCTGGGTTCAAATTCTGACTCGTCCACCAGCCTGTAAAATCACGGACATATCATTAACATCGTTGGGCTTTGGTTTCATCATCTGAAATGTAATCCCCTCTGTGCCTCCAGAGGTGTGAGGATTAAATAAAATAGTGCAGTAAAAGTGCTTCTTAGGAATCCGTGATCTCAGTACCCTTTGCTATGCAACTCGTAGCCTGGAGTGCAGGAGGTGAAATCCCTAACATACAGATCTTTCGTGATCACCCTGGGGGCGAGATGAGGCCCTGGCTTGGGAAACAGGCACTTGACACCAGCATTTCCTCCTTCTTGGAGGGTTGTGACTCACGCTGAGAATCAGCAGCATTCCCTGACCCCCACCTCAACCCTCGCAAGCACATCATCATCACGTGACCATCGTTGTGCTGGGAACACCCAGGACAGGAGGAGGGGAGAGCCTGAATGCGATCGGTGGGACCATCGTGCAAGAGGTGGAGGCCTGCGGAGGCTCCAAAGTCGAGGAGGCTGAGCAGAGCCCCCTGAGTGCTGGGGCTGGTGTGTTTCAGGCTGGTGGGCTGCCTACCCTCCACCCGGTCACCAGTGCCACCGCTGATCATGTGTCTTTGCAGGAGCTGTGACAGTTCCTTCTCCACTCCTGTCGGGCCCTGGCTTTTGTGTAATCTCATTGGAAATGGAGCCAGCTGTCCTGGGGAGGACAAACAAATCTCAGGATGTACATCCTGCAGAGACAGAATAATTAATGACTCAAAATCCTCCAGACTTATTTATTTTAAATAACCAAGATATTGTTTGAGCTTCTTCCTGTGAAACATGCTCTGCACCCTTATTTTGATCATTTCCTTTGTGCATTTAGTTGGTCCCCTCCTCATGCCTGCTCTGTTGGAGGGGCGTTGCCTCTGTCAAAAGGGGTGGGAATCAGACTCGGGGAGTCCGGAATCCTGTTTTTTGGCTCTTGCTCTAATCCACCTTTTTCCGCTCATTACTATCCCTTTACACAATGCAAGACTCTCAAACAGAGGCTTTGTCTGCCTGTAGGACAGCTGTGAGGGAGTCCCTGAGGGAGCCGTGTTGACGGGAGCCAGGCTGGCTCTGCACCAGTTCCTTGTCTGAGACCACTTATGGGAAGTCATTTGGATGTGAGGACGGACCAGTTCAGGGAGGAGCCCTCCACCCACCATTTTCTGTGCCCACACCATCACTGCCAGGGGTCTCCCAGCTTCCAGATGTGTTTGACAGACTGTGTGCCTGGTGGTCTTCCTCCCAGACGTTCATGGCTGCAGCAGATCCGTCCTCAGGAGAACTCTGGTCTGGCTCCGTCCTCTGCCTTCTGAGGGACCCTCCCTGCGGTCGTCCCTCTCCTGCATGCCAAATCTCTCCTTTATGGAAGACTCCCCATCAGCACGAAAACATGCTCCTTCCTTCCATGCCCCAACACAAAACCCCAAAGCAACCCCCATAAGACCCCATGCCCCTTTTTTAGAAGCAACCCACTTTCTTTTCTCTCCTTGGTAACCAGACGTCTTGACACTGAGTACCCTCATGTCTGCACCCCCTCACCTCCATTCCACTTGCAACCCACAGCAATCTGGCCTCCCCCGGAGCTGCTCTCCTGAAGCTTGCCTATTCACACTCAGCTTCTTTGAGCTCTGTTGACTCCTCTCCTTTTCTTGAAACCTGCTTCCACTGGCCTCTGTGACATCTCACAATCCTGGGTTTTTCTCTTATGTCTCTGATCACTTTTTCTTAGCCTCCTTGTCAGTGACTCCCCTAACCAGTGTCTTCCGTTGGAGTTCATTAGAGCTCTGTCCTAGACCCTCTTCCCAGCCAACACTCATTCCTCAAGAGGTTGCATCTACTTCTTTGGCTTCAAATAGCATCAGAGAGGGGCGCCTGGGTGGCTCAGTGGGTTAAGCATTTGCTTTCAGCTCAGGTCGTGATCCTGGGGTCCTGGGAGTGGGATCGAGCCCTGTGTTTGGCCCCCTTCTCAGTGGGGAGTCTGCTTCTCCCTCTGCCCCCCCCGTGCTCTCTCCCATATACTCTCTCTCTCTCTCTCGTGTGCGTGCTCTCTTAAATAAATAAATGAAATCTTAAAAAAAAATAGCATCAGAGAGCTCAGTCCTTATAACAGAATGTCCCTGCCACAGTGTTGGTTTTTATGTGCAAGGCCAGGTTGGGTCAGGATAAGCCTGGAGAAAAGGGAAGATGGGGTTTCAACCCATAGAATCGCTGAAAAAGCAGCCCAGTCAAGTATCTTTCCTCATCTGAGAAAGTCATTCATTGGGTCAGTCAAGGTGAACTGGACCGCAATGCAGTCAGTGAGCCTGGGGATGCCTGATTGGCCGGCACGCCTCCCAGGCCAGGACCCCTCAATCTGATAGGTTAGCCTTAGCTCTTAGAGATACATTATCTATATGAAATATCCAGAATAGGCAAATCCATAGAGACAGAAAGTAGATTGGTGACTGCCAGACTCTGGGGGGAGGAGAGAGGGAGGAGTGGCTGCTTAATGGGTTTGAGGTTTCCTTTTGGGGTGACAAAAATATTCTGCAAGTCTAGATTGGTGGAGGTTGCACAACACTATAGATGTACTATGTGTCACTCATGGTATAAAAAACATGCCTGGGTTTTCTGCAGAAGAGGAACCACGGCTACGGAGCCAAGCCACGTAGCCCACCGATGGGCGCGGGGGCAGCTGTGAGCAGCAGAGAAGGAGCCGTAAAGTGGAAATGACTCTTGTCCACCGAAACGACTGAAAACCACACAGTCCCCTCAGATAGTGTACTGAACGTGCTATTTTGAAAGATAACCAGAGGATTTCTAAACTATATTAGTGAACGATACATGACAGGTATGTGTTGTGATGGTAGAATGCAAGTTGAAAACTAAATGATACGTTTTCTCCCCCTTCAAATCTATTTTTCTGTGATTATGATGGAGTCAGTTTGGATGTGTTGGTGGAGCTTTCTGGTAGCCTGAGCTGAGGCTGGGGAAGGAAGCTGACTTGCAATATTTAAGGCTTGGAGCTGGCAGGACGCTGTAACCATTCGGATAGTCTAGAATTACCTTTGGCCAGTGACGTGAGTGAGCACAACTGTGAGGTGGTTTTTCTTCCGATGTTGTCTTAGTGTATGTCTCACAACAACCCTGTGAGGGGACCCAGTGGAGCCAGGGTTTGAACCAAGTATGTCTGCCTGTGAAGTCCGCTAAGTCCTGCTGTGTCTGTGAGGCTGTGTGAGCCCATGAATCAGAAAGGGAGGGACTGGCTGGGGGAGGGGCTGCTGGTGCCCCAGGGGTTCCGCTGACCATTGCTGAGCCAACATCTGTGATTTCTTTTATTGGGCCTGCAGTCTGGCGTGGCTTTGGGAGCCGTGGCCAACACACTCATCTTGCAACCTTCTACAACCTTGACAGTTTATCTATCCTGCTGATAACAAAATGAGACAGAACCGTACTGCTGAGTGAAAGCTCTAGAGTTGGCTTGCTTGTCAAGTTTCTCCTCACACTTGCCATCCCCACTTCATTTCCTGACTTGTAAACAGGCAGGATGAGAGCAGGTGACGGACGAGTGTGATAACCAGAGAACTCTGCTGTGCTCAGCGTATCCTGTTATTGTGAATCTCAAGTCCTGCTTTGGCATCGACTGTCCTATTTCCCCCTCTTTTTTCCTGGCTTACTCAGAAGATCACAAACCTTGAAATCAGCACTGGATTCAAATTCCAGTCCTGACACCAAACTTCAGTTTCCATTTTACCTGAAAATAAATAGAAATATTGAACTCAGAGTTGTTTGGTTTTTTTTTTTAAATAGGCTCCATACCCAGTGTGGAGCTTAACACAGGGCTTGAACTCAGAACCCCAAGATCAAGACCTGAGCTGAGATCAAGAGCCCGACGCTTAACCAACTGAGCCACGCAGGCACCCCTCAGAGTCATTTTGAGGGCTATGTGAGCTCATGGAAAAGGACTCAGCTCCTGTCCTGACTTTTAGTAGGCATTCAAGAAATTATCTTTCTTCTCTTCCCTGCACCCCTTTGCCCCCCATCCCACCCCCAACTGTTTTAATTTTAGCAGAAAACCCAGACTAAACATTTGACCATGGGACGGTCTCCATCGGTTGTGGTGCTCAGAGCGGAGGGAGTGAGGTAAGCAGGGTAAATCTGGGAAGTCATGAAGAATACGATTCAGGGGGAGACGGGAAAGCAGGCCCCCATCTGCGGAGCTCTAAAGCACATTCCACCTTTTCCCTCCTCTCTTTCAAAGTGCAGTTTCTGCCCGGAAGCCTCAGCTTGGGTCTCAGCACAAGTCACCCTACAGGCTTGCCCCACTCTTTCCCTCCCTCTGCCCGGTGTCAAGACTGAGGGCAGGTGGGGCCCAGAATTCTGAGAAATGAGAAAACAAGTACTTAGTTCCTGGGGCAACCAATATCCTGAATTTGGTCCTTTCTCTTGTTAAGGTTAGCTTGCCTCTCAGGGCCCTTATGTCTCCATCTTCCCCTCCACACATACACATCTACTCCCAGACCTCAGCTTTCAGAAAGTATGTGGGTCACGTCAGCCGCGCCCCAGTCCTGCCACAGCATATTAGGACATGGTTGCCCAAGAAATGCCCACCAGGGCAGCCAGCAGTAGAGTCAACAGACGACTCCTCGCCTTCACTTATTAACCTGAATAAAAGAAGTAAGCTTGGTACTTGGATGACAATATTTCTCTATTTCTTCCTTTCCTTCCTTCTGTATCAGCCTCTTATAGAACAAGAACACGCAGCATGATAATATCAGCTGGCATATATAAGTGTATGATACATTCTCATTTATTTATGCGTATTAACTTAGTAGTGACAACTCTATGAGTTAGGAAGTTATTATTCCCATTTTACAGATGAAGAAACAGAGGCATGGACAGGTTAAGTCCCTCATCCAAGGTCATACAATTAGTGATAAATGAAGACTCAAACCCAGGAAATTTAATTATACGTCCTGGGCTTTTAGCATTACACGAATGCAGGATAGGATATAACATGACTTAAAGTCAAGGGCTGAGGTCTGAATTTTGAGTCAGGATGCAATCAGTATCTTTTGAATGAAACTGGTTATTTGCACTTTTTTTTATAATCAGAGTATGTGGGTTGGGGTATATATTGGTATAGCCGTCTTTGGAAAATATAATTTGCCCCAACATATTTGAGGATGTTATAAAAATTAGGACCTTTATATAAAATATTAGAATTTATTCTACTAACAAAACGTAGAACCCACAAAATTTCCTTCTTATTCTAGGTTCTACTTATCTACCTTCAAAGCATGTCCTATCTAGAGGGCGGGGGTGACCCCAAAGCCATAGTCCTTATGTACAGAGAAATTTAAAGGACCACATTAAAAGCTTCTGCTTTCAAATGTACATGTTCTCCCAAGTAAAGAACATATTCCAATCCCTTAGCTGACATTTAAAAACCAAGAGGGTGGGGCGCCTGGGTGGCACAGCGGTTAAGCGCGTTTGCCTTCGGCTCAGGGCGTGATCCCGGCGTCATGGGATCGAGCCCCACATCAGGCTCCTCCGATATGAGCCTGCTTCTTCCTCTCCCACTCCCCCTGCTTGTGTTCTCTCTCTTGCTGGCTGTCTCTATCTCTGTCAAATAAATAAATAAAATCTTTAAAAAAATAAATAAATAAATAAAAACCAAGAGGGGAAAATTACTTTTTCAACCATAAGGTTTAGAGAGAGAAGCCGAAGGCTTTGGACTTTCCCACATGTAGGTGTGGTCGCAACAAGGAGTGAACTCGACCATGTGGTGGTCCCCCACGCCGTCTCAATTTTTCTGGGCGAGGCCTGCACTCTCTGACCACGACTGTCACCTTCTTCTGGATATTGCTGCCTGGCAACCTGCCAAGAGCATTCCTGGTGACGGTCTTGTGCAACATACAGATGCATCTCATGGCATAGGCTCTGTTATCACCAGGATCTGAACAGAAGTGGGGGCTCCAAGGTGATTTCTCCCCATCGAGATAGGTATGATTGAGCACATATCTTTGCGTGTGGACTGGAGAAACAGACTGATTAACTGGCATGGATATGGAAACATGAAACTTAACATATCATCAGAAAATAATCCGTCCTCACCACAAAGAGAGTGAAAGTCAACTCGAAAACACAACACAGTGTGGTTGAAAGAAGAATGTGATAATATCATTTGATTATTGAGCGCTCCACACAGGGTGTTTCACTTAATTTTGACAAGGAGCCCTATTAGCTGGGTGTTAAAATGATCTCCATGTTTATGGGTGGAGCAGCGGAGGCTTTGAGGGTTGAAATAACTTGCCCACAGTCACACAGATGTCCGTGGTGGAACTGGAATTCCAATCCAGACGGGTTAACTCTGACGTTCACATTCTTCACTGCGAAGCAATGCCCTGGGCCCTCCCGTGGCTGTTACTCTCCGGAAGCCTGATCAAGTTAATGGTATCACCTCCCCATTGGTCACCAAACTCAGGAGTTATCTTTCCCAAGCCTCCCTCCATTTCCCTCACATCCACTGTTTGTTTAACACATGGACTAAGGCCCTCCCATGGGCCAGATAGTGTGGACGGAAGGGGGAACAGGGCAGTAATGATTCCTGCCTGAGTTAAGCTGATCTTCTCTGCAGCTTTAAAATTGGATCGGTAGGGGAAGAAAGGGATAAAGAAAGGGGGGTAATCAGAAGGGGGAATGAAACATGAGAGACTATGGACTCTGAGAAACAAACAAACTGGGGACTTCAGAGGGGAGGGGGGTGGGGGAATGGGATAGACTGGTGATGGGTGGTAAGGAGGGCACGTATTGCATGGTGCACTGGGTGTTATACGCAACTGATGGAGCATCGAGCTTTGCGTCGGAATCCGGGGATGTACTGTATGGTGACTAACATAATATAATAAAAAATCATTAAAAAAATAATAAAAAAATAAAAAATAAAAAAATAAAATTGGGAACCAGACAGAGTAAATATCTGTCTCATTCTGGCGCTGAAAGAGGGAGATGCCAGGCTGGGGAGCCTCTTGCAGCCATGTCTCCTGTTATGTGGAAAAATCTGGAGGGAAGTAAACTGACATTCGGAGAGAACCGGAAGTGAGAGATGGTCCTGGCAGAGTGTCCAAGATTCCGTTTCTGGCTGTTCCTGAGACAGCTGTACCCTGCTGTCACTGCACTCACGTTAGACTTTTGATGATTTTCACTTTCTCCCTCAGCTGGTTAGAGTTATGTTTCTGTTTCTTGCAACTAACCCGTTCTTGAATGATACAAACCAAAACAAAAAGCCATCCACAGTCCCACCCTCAGAGATAAGCCGTTTTCACGTTGTGGTATATTCTCGTAGTAGTTCCTTTTAGAGCTCCTGCCCAGCTTGCCAAGAGTCTCTTCCTCGCCACGGTTCCCGATTCACAAGACCTCTTGTTGCCATGTCGGTAGTACTTGGCTCTACCCACTTGGCCATAGTTTATTAATCCAAACCATCATTCCTGCCCCAAGTTGGGCCAGCCAGAAACTCTCTCTCAAATTTTTCATTTGGACTCTTAAGATGTATATTACTGTCTGTTTCAGGAGTTTCTAACTTCCAAGTGCAGCCGCTGATCTTGCTACTCATGACACCCGACTCGAGGCCTCTTTGCACTCCTTCCTAAAGAAAGTCCATTTAACAAAACATTAATGATCAATGTGGATTCTACTAAATATTTGCTAGGAAAGACGGAGGAGTGGGTTTCCATCACACGCCAATATACAAACCAGTCAAAAAGCCCCTAGTCCCAGCCGGGCTGAGCCACCTCCAATGGCCTCATGTGCTCTATGTTTCTCCACATGGGCCTGAGTCCTGATGGGGTTTTCAAATATTTGTTTCATGATTAAAAGTCAGTTCTCTAGATCTGTACTTCCACTCAAGCTCTTACCCAAAGGCCTTGGTGATCAAGAAATGTGTGTGGGTATGGTACTTCCCCTTGTTGGCTGGGACAGCTGGACCTTCTGACTTAAAAAGGGTCTTTAACCTCACAGCAGCCTACTGGCAGCTCCAAGCGGGTCCGAGGAGACCAAGGAGGACAGTTGCATTTGGAAGCTGAACGTCATGACTGTGCTGGAACAGATTCAAGGCATGCGTTGTCTTATCTCATCCCTCACTGAGCAGTGAAACCCCTCTCCCCGCACTACCATCCTATCAAGCATTGTTCTTTGCAAAGTGCTTCCACATATGCTACCTTATTTCCTCTAACAATTCTGTGAGGTAAGTGATTATGTCCAATTTACAGAAAAGACAAAATCAGAAGTCATACAACTAAAACAGAAAAGATGGGACTAGATAAGAAATTGAACGGATTAGTCTGGTGCAAAATTGTTTAGCTTTTCCCCATGGAACGCTTATGATCTTTTCCCCCACCCCAAACCCAACCTCCACCCCCATTTGCTTTCTCCTGTAACAAAGTCTTTTGTTCAGTATTCTCCAGGTCAAACACTGGGCACTACGCCCTTTAATCTCCAGGTTCTCCCAGCTGATTTTAGAGTTAGGCTTTCTTGCAAGGCTCACAGTGGGGCTGCGGGTCAGCTTGAAGAGAGACAAGGTCAACACTACTTGAAAGGAGTGGGCATTGTGCCCTGAGGTTTGTAGTGTAACCTTGTATTTTTTTGCATTGTTAGAGAAAGGGGTTGAAAAGTCTTGCCAAGCCTTAAGGGCCAGCGGCCTTGTTCTAAGAAAATTCCATTGCTTCAGGGCTGTTGAAGTGAAGAGTGAGGTCTTAGGGTGTGATGGGGTGCAGTGGGTGGCAGGGAGCTTGGTAGAATGAGAATTGTGTATTTCATTGAGATCCTTGTATTCATTAGAACACAGAAATTTATGGTATTTGTTGATGATTTCTAAATCTACATGTCACTAAATAAATCCTTTTAAAACTCAGGATAAATCTTATTATTTGTGTTGCCTTAGTGTTATTTTTAAATAACTAGCTAACCCAAAGAAACAGCTCTTGGGTTTTACTTACCTGTTCTGTCCAATTTTGTTTCCTTACTCATTTCTACCTTTATCTTTATTATTTTGATGGTCTTAATTTTTTTCCAATGGATTTTATTTAAATCTGTCTCATTAAACGTTAACACATTATTGTTATTCTTTGTTTGGTGTAAAAAAAAGTCATTATTAAATGGAAGCATCTTAGTTGTTTTTTTTTAAACAAGAAAATATTTTAACAGCAGAATCACCATCCATACATAACAGGTACTAAGTGGCATTTTTCCTATTGTTTTGGAACTGTGGCTGAAACTGAGGGCAAATGGAGCTAATTAAGCACCATGTATTCTAAGTTCAAAAACTTCCAGAAGCTGGGGTCAGATCCCTCACAGACTGCTCACAGATCTGCTCACAGACACATGGAAGAATAAATCTGGCCCTGCCACTAACCTCAGTCTCCCAAGCCCAGGTCAGTACAAGGGGAGGCCTGAGAAGCACCAGGAGGTTGACATCTCTTTGAGAAAGGAATGCTTCCAAGTAGAGGCTCTCCTCACACGCTTCTGAGGAGGAAGGAGCCACTGACCCTTTCAATGGCAAGGTAGTTTCAAAATCATCACTTTTAAAGTTCAAGAATGGAGGATTGGCATTTTATTCCCTCCTTGGATATATGCTTACCAGTGGAGAAGCTTACATTCTCAACATCTTCTGTGGTAGAAATTTCCCATGGAAAGAGTAAGCACTGACTGAAGAAGGTCCTTAGGCTTGAGCCTTTTTCCTGGTACACTACCAATAGGGCCATCACCAAGACAAGGAATCCTAGGAGATGGGAGCTCTCCCGTGGGGGTTAGGGAATGGTGGAAGAGGTCACACTTAGGCCAGAAGACTCATGTCACAGAAGAAATGGGAGGGAGGGGCAACTATTCGTAGGGCTTTCAAAAGATCTGCCCTGCAAAAGAGGTGGCATTTTGGATGGTGCCTCAGTTTCCCGGGGTTGCCTTAACGAAGTCCCACAAATTGTGTGGTTCAAACAACAGGAATTCATTATCTCACTGTCCTGGAGGCCAGAAGTCCAATATCAAGGTGTCCACAGACTGGTTGCCTTGTGGGCTGTGAGAAAGAATCTGCTCCATGCCCTCTCCTAACTTTGGGTGATTTGCTGGCAAATTGTATAATTCCTTGGCTTGTAGATGGATCACTCCGATATCTGTCTTCACTTTTACCTGGCGTCCTCCCTGTCTTCACATCATCTTCCCTCCACGCAGGTCTGTCTCTGAGTCCAAATGTCCCTTCTTTATAAGGACACTGGTCATGTTGGATTAGGGACCACCATTATGATCTTATTTTAACTTGATTACCTCTCTAAAGGTCTGTTTTTTTTCTTCCAAGATTTTATTTAAATTCAAGTCACTTAACATTTAGTGTAGTATTGGTTTCAGGAGTAGAATTTAGTGATTCATCACTTACATATAATACCTAGTGCTCATCACAGCACGTGCCCCCTTAATGCCCATCTCCCATTTAGCCCATACCTACCCACCTCCCTCCAGCAACCTTCAGTTTGTTCTCTATAGTTAAGAGACTCTTATGGTTTGCCTCCTTCTCTGTCTTTATCTTACTTTATTTTTCTTTCCCTTCCCCTATGTTCATCTGTTTTGTTTCTTAAATTCCATACATGAATGAAGGTATATGGTGTTTGTCTTTCTCTAAGTGACTTATTTTGGTTAGCCTAATATACTCTAGTTCCATCCACGTCATTGCAAATGGCAAGATTTCATTCTTTTTGATGGCTGAGTAATATTCCTCTCTCTGTGTGTGGTGTGTGTGTGCATGTGCGTGTGTGTGTACACACACCATATCTTCTTTATCCATTCATTAGTCAATGGACTTTGGGGCTCTTTCCATAATTTGGCTATTGTGGACACTGCTGCTATAAACATGGGGCTGAATGTGCCCCTTCGAATCACTGTGTTTGTCTCCTTTGGGTAAATACCCAGTAGTGAAATTGCTAGATCATAGGGTAGCTCTATTTTTTAACTTTTTGAGGAAACTCCATACTCCATTTCCAGAGTGGCTGCATCAGTTTGCATTCCCACCAGCAGTGCAAAAGGGTTCCCTTTTCTCCACATCCTCGCCAGCATCTGCTGTTTTCTGAGTTGTTCATTTTTCATTTTAGCCATTCTGACTGGTGTGAGGTGGTATCTCATTGTGGTTTTGATTTGTATTTCCCTGATGATGAGTGATGTTAAGCATTTTGCATGTATCNAAGCATTTTTCATGTGTCTATTAGCCATTTGTATGTCTTCCTTGGAGAAATATCTGCTCATGTCTTCTGCCCATTTCTTAACTGGTTTATTTATTTTTGGAGTGTTGAGTTCGATAAGTTCTTTATAGATCTTGGATACTAGCCCTTTATCTGATAAGACATTTGCAACTATCTTCTCCCATTCTGTAGGTTGCCTTTTAGTTTTGTTGATTGTTTCCTTCGCCATGCAGAAGATTTTTATCTTGATAAAGTCCCAATAGTTCATTTTTTGGAAGCATCTCATTAGTTTTCATAAGTTCTATTTTATAAATAGTTTGTAATAGTATTTTAATGTTGGGCAGCACAGAAATCTTTTCTAGTCTCCAATTGGTAGATATTAAAAATCAAGATGGAATGTTAGTGAAACTTGCCAGTAATATTTATATCTGGGACTGCAGAAATGCATAAATCATCCTCATCCAGTCACTCTACACTTCTCTTTGGAGATTCCCACAGAGCTTTACAGAAGAAACATGAATATGGGAATCAAAGCACCATTTTATTAATAGCTGAGCCAGTTCGTAAAAATGTTCATCAAGAGGCGAAGTTAGAGAAGCTAGAATGGAGCACATAACTCAGGGTCAAGCCCAACAGAGACCCTGCTCTAAATCCTGGGAGCCAATACTCAGGCATCAGGCTGGGAGAGCTGGCTGGGTTCTACGAGGTGCCCTGATGGTGCCCACCTGGGCATCAGCGGTCCCCAGACATGCAGACCTGGAAAAGGCCAAAGAATTGAGCAGAACTCTGCAGCCACCTGGTTTAGGGGAGGAGTGTGGGGGGGGAGGAGGGTGGGCAGAGAAGCGTGTGGCGTGGGGAGAAGAACTAAAATTTCCCTTCCTCTATAGTAGAGGTTTTATTTTTGTGTTGTAGTTTTGTTATTAATGTCTCCTTATGCTCTGTGGTCAGAGAATATGGTCTGCAAAAGGTCCGTGTTTCAGAACTTGAGATTTTCTTGCTGGCTGTTCCTCTGTGCAAATTTTTCCTGGACATTTAAAAAGAAACTATTTTATACATATTTACTATATCTAAGAATTCAAGCTTATATGTAGTATTTGACATTTTTATAAACTTATTTGTTGTCCGTTTGATTGGTGATAGGCCAACAGGAACAGTTACAATTGTGTATTTAGAAAATCAGAACATGATAAGCTTTCATATATCTTTCCTGCATCTTTTACCTTTTATTCATATAAAATGCTTCTCTTTGTCTCATTGAAGGCTTAGCCCTCGATTTCCACTTTTCTGCTATGGATATTGCCAGGCTTTTATGTGTTTGCTTGATGTACCTTTACCCACATTTTATTTAAATTTTTCTGAGTATTTTTGCATTGACTCTGTCTTAATCTGAAACTTTCGTGTTACTTCTGTCACCCTGTTTTATATTTTTTGTGTTAAAAAATATTTCTTTCTGTTTCAATTCTCTTCCTCTTTCCTGCCTGCTCTCCTCTGGCACTCTTCCCCCATGTCACTAACTGAAATATACACTTCAGTAATTTTTCATACATTCATAGAGCTGTGTGACCGCCACTGCAGTCCGATTTTAGAACTTTCTCAACATTCCCCTTTTCTGTGAAATTCACACAAGTGCAATCATAGAATATGTAGTCTTTTGTCTCTGGCTTTTTTGCACTTAGCGTCATGTTTTTGAAGTATTTTGTGTACATCATTTCATGGAGCATTATTTTATTCCTGTAATTGCTGAATAGTATTCCGTTGTATGGATACACCACATTTTACTGTTCTACTCACCACTGGGTGGACCAGCTTTCGGTCATCACGAATAATGCCGCTATGACTATTCTTGTACAATTATTTGTGTGGCCATATTTTCATTTCCCTTCGGTAGATTCTCAGGAGTGGAGTCTGTGGTAAGATTTGTGGTAAGATTCTGCCTGACTTTATTTTTTGCTTATGAAAACACAAGTTGATCAGTAGACCATTTTTATCAGGCACAACTGGTCTTCCTATTTCTCTCCATTCCTTTTTTTTCCCAAACTGAGAAAGGTATCCTTTATGTAATTGGATATGCCTTTAAAGTTGTTGCTTTAATTCAGACCTTTTGGAATGTGGGGCCCCAGTGTTTTTAGTTTTAATTTGTTTTAACTGAGATATAATTCACATAACATGAAATTTACCATTTTGAAGTATACAGTTGTGTGGTTTGGGGTATATTCACTATGTTGTAAAACCATCACCACTATCTGATTCCAGAATATTTTCATCATTCCAGAAAGAGACCCCATACCTATTAGCCATCAGTCCCAATTCCTCCCTCCCCCATCCCCCGAAAACCACACTAACCTACTTTCTATTCCTATGGATTTGCCTATTCTGGAAATTTCATGAATATGGAATCATACAATATGTGGCCTTTTGTGTCTGGCTTCTTTCATTTAGCAGAGCGTGGTCGACGTTTTAAGAAATAGTGTATACCAGTTTACATTCCAGATTAGCAGTATATGAGGGTTCCAGTTCCCTTGGATAGCGCTGTAATGATCGCAACCTTTGTTATTCCCATGAAATCAAAACAGAAGAGATGTGCCTGCTTAGAAGTAAACACTTCTGTCTGACTTGTGTCAATATGGCAGGAGTGTGGACAAAGAGATGGGAGGAGAAGACTTAGCCTAATCCCATGTGGATGGTGACTTTGTTTGGGGCCTTCTAGTGAGGTGTGAACACTCTGGCATTTCCTTCCAGTGCTTCCTTGAGCTTTCAGGTAAGTCTTTCTAGTTTTTCCCACATTCCAGGTCTGGATTGAAGTGAGGAGAGAAATGGTACACTGTCTGATTTAGGAAATTCAAAAAGGCAATATGAAATAGCATCCCTCTCCAGGATGACTCCTCTCTCGCTTTTCTTTTTTTCCTGGAAGGAATGAACGGTGCTTTCCAGCTGAGTTTGCAAGAGTAATCTTTGTGATTTATGTGATGATATGAGTTAGTCAGAAAAAAGAACACTTGTTGGGGCACCTGGGTGGTACAGCGGTTAAGTGTCTGCCTTCGGCTCAGGGCGTGATCCTGGCATTCTGGGATCGAGCCCCGCATCAGGCTCCTCCGCTATGAACCTGCTTCTTCCTCTCCCACTGCCCCTGCTTGTGTTCCCTCTCTCGCTGGCTGTCTCTATCTCTGTCGAATAAGTAAATAAAATCTTTAAAAAAAAAAAAAAAGAAAAAATAAAATAAAATAAAATAAAATAAAATAAAATAAAAAGAAAGAAAAAAGAACACTTGCAATTCTGATAACCACCACTCTTCCCTGCCGCACGGCTCTCCCAGAGCCAGTCCTGTGGCTTCCGTCTCCGGAGAACCGATGCAGCACGGTGTTGCAGGAAGAATTCTGAGTTTGGCAGCCAGATTTGGTTTTGTGGGCTAGCTTTGTCAGGTCCCTTGGGGAATTACTTCCCTCAATGTCATTGCTACTGAGGTTAGTTATGACAGGTGTTAGAAGAACAAATATAACACAGCAGAGAGAGGAAGGGTGTTAAACCTGTGATTCGCTGAAGGGAAACAAACAAACAAACAAACAAAATGAAAGTTATGCCAACATTTATTTCTTAAGTCTTTTGTTTTGGGCCCTAGAGCAATTAATAAAGACAAGTTGGATGAGTTTCCTTACAAGTTGAAAGAACAAATATCTCTGATGGAAAAATGTAGTGACAATGTCCTTGAATATACGTGGGTGGATTTTCCCAAAACTCGCATCACCTTTTTGGCTATCACCTATAGCCTATGGGCTCTTGGAGGTGTCTTCCTGGAGGACAGTCCAGGCCCTATTTAAATCACTGTTTCCCTTTCTTATTCTGTAGCTTTGGGTAGAAAGAGCAGTTCGAGAATGTGTTCAGTAAACCAGTGCAACTAACAACATATGGCATGAAAAATAATGACATATTCAGAAGGCTACTTTCTCAGTGGAAAACACTGAGTTTGGAAGGAGGGTGGGCCTTCTCCAGTAACTACAATTCAATTCAAATCAACTCCAAAGTATTTAAGTAAATTTATAAATGCATTTTTAAGAGTTTGTATCTCTCCAGCAATTTTGTGGGGGACTTTCCTCCTAAGGCTATTATTACACATTATGATTTGCAGAAATATTTATTTATAAGCTGTTAGGCAGCTCTAAATTGTGTTCTATCATCTTTCTGTCTTGGACATCAATACGTTAGCATTTTTCAAGTGATATATCATCAAAGGTGGCTAATGGCATCTGGTTCAATGTCTCTTTCTTTAAGCGATGTTCTTCCCTGTGATCTAGGACATTTGAGAGCCTCCAGGTGCGCAGGGAGTGAGCATACACAATACTTAATGAGAGTCAGACAAATGTTCTGCTGAAAGAATTGTCTAGAGGTTGTATTGCTTGGTTCAACAGCTGTTTTTATTACTTATCACTTATATTATTTGATTTTTCTCACAATTGATTGTGATAAATGCCACAAACTCATGAAGGATATGCAGGAATAATTCTGTAAGTTTGCCTCTAACTAATCTTCATTCTAGCAAATGTTGCATTCATCTAAATCAAATTCTCATATAGCATAACAAAGAGTGTCTGATACTTGAAAATTAGTATAAAAAAAGAAACCATAGTGACATGCATTTCCCATTTACCTTTTTTACCTATTGGGAATAAAGATTATCTACACTTAGATTCTTTCATTTGCAGAGAAGGTCTCCAGTTAGCTGCCTGGAACTTTCTTTGTAATCTTATTAGTCAAAAATAAAATGCAAAAATTAAAACAGTAAATCAATTTATTTTTAATATTCAAAAATTTCAAAGTTATGAACCATGGGTTTTGTCTACTTTTGATGACATCACACCTGGCGATTTAGTTCTTCATTTTAGTATGTGCTTGATCCCCAACTAAACTCAATATAACATGTCGTTTAAGTTTTTTGTTTAAAATTATGATTTTTGGGGGGCCCCTGGGTGGCTCAGTCAGTTGAGCATCTGACTCTTGATTTTGGCTCAGGTCATGATCTCGGGGTCATGGGATTGAGCCCCACAGCAGGCTTCACACTGACCGTGGAGCCCGCTTGGGCTTCTCCCCCTCTCTCTCCCTCTGCCCCTCCCCCTGCTTCCACTTATGCACTCTCTCTCTCTCAAAAAAATTATTTTTGTATATAATCAAAGAAATTCAGGGGCACCTGCATAGCTCAGTCGGTTAAGCATCTGCCTTCAGCTCAGGTCATGATCCCCGTGTCCTGGAAGCCTGCTCTTCCCTCTCCCTCTGCCTCTCCCCTCTCCCCTCTGCTTGTGCTCACTCTCATGCTCTCTCTCTCTCTGTCAAATAAATAAATAAAATCTTTAAAAAAATAAATTCATACTATGTCATTTGTTTTAACAAATAGAGTTTTGCCTTTACATATTATGAAAATTATCAGACTATATTAAAATCAACTTTTACTACACTGATAAGATACTAAATAAATTATTTTAAAATTAAAATTGCTTCTATATTATATACCATGCAAAAATGATGTTTTTTAATTCCTAAAAAATGGGGAAAATATATGAGTAATTAACAGAATGCATTAAATGAACTTTATAACTATGTATAAAGAGCTGTAAATACATAAAAAGTACATATATGTGGGGCACCTGGGTGGCACAGCGGTTAAGCGTCTGCCTTCAGCTCAGGGCGTGATCCCAGAATTATGGGATCGAGCCCCACATCAGGCTCCTCTGCTATGAGCCTGCTTCTTCCTCTCCCACTCCCCCTGCTTGTGTTCCCTCTCTCGCTGGCTGTCTCTATCTCTGTCAAATAAATAAATAAAATCTTTAAAAAAAAAAAAGTACATATATGTGTATACAGATAGATAGATGATGATAGATACATAGATAGATAGGTAGGAACCCTCTAGTTCCATCCACGTGGTTGCAAATGGCAAGATTTCATTTTTTTGATGGCTGAGTAGCATTCCATTGTATATAGAAAGATATAGATAGATAGATGATAGATAGATGATAGATAGATAGATAGATATAGATAGATAGATGATAGATAGATGATAGATAGATGATAGATACATAGATGATAGATAGATAGAGATCTAAGGAAATACCTTTTGCTGAATATCACTTGTGAATACGTAGTCTATGTTTGATGAGGAGCAGTGGAAGAGAGGAGAGGAGAGAAGTAATGGTGGAAACAAATCCTTGGTTTATACTACCAAACTGTTGTCCTACACACCTCCTTTTAGTAAATCCTTGTGGTCCCACATAGAAAATTTACCTCTTCTCCAGGTGTCTCCACCACCTTTCCCCAGAGTATGGGATATGAGGCTCTGCCCCAAATACCCCACATGTGTTTTCTTTTTTCTAGGACTAACTCCTATTTGAGAAGTGAAGGGTTTGGTGGCAGGTCTTCTAGACCTTTCGAGGGTCAAGAGAGTAGGCCTGAATATTGGGTGCTTTATCTTTTTTCTCACGCTAGTTTCTTTTCTCTTCTACCACCTCTGAAGGTGACCCACATGGCCAGGCAGGCAGAATGTTCCCAGAATCAGATGGACCGCTAATATGCGTTGTATCACCAAAGAGTAAACAGCTGTCTTTGACATACAGACAGGGGTGTACAATGTTGGCATGGAACTTGGGCTGGTTTCCTGACATGAATCTTTTGACGTGCTCTCTTGATTCTCAGAATAATTTTTATTTCTCCAGTCTCTGGGTTCTACAATTTCAGAGTTGGCCTCCTGCTTATATTTGTCTAGATTAAGTATCTGTTCATAAAACCAGTCATTATGCAAGTGGCTAGTCGTTCCCCTCACCCACTATCCTGTGTCAGGTCCCAGATGTCTAGTATGAGAGAGGAAACAGGTGCCATCTCTGTCTAGACTCTGTGGGAGCAGGGTCCATCATTTCAGTTCCTTTCTGGTTTCCTGAGACGACCTTGCCCCTGCTACGACTACCAGGCATACCTCAACTTGGGCATGGCTAACTATGAGATCTCATTGTGGGTGCAGTGAACCTTGAAATGGTCGTAAGCAATGCATAAAAGTTACTCCATTTCCTAAAGTCAGAAAAATGTCCCTTTCAAAACTGAGCAGTGGTCTCTATAACTTTGCTAGGAAGTTTTGTTTTTCCTAATACACAGGATTGCTGCATGTATCATGGTCCCCTGATGGTAAAAATCATGAATGTGTCAGTTTTTCATGGTATTGAGTTCCCCTTGCCTTTCTGGCTGGCTCTTGGAGGGCCCATAAAAGAATCCTTTTACCCAGCTACTTGAATGACATGTTATAGCCTACAAGAGATAAATAAAGGACCCAATAATGGGAACATCATGGCAGCCTGAAAAATCATAACTATCTATCATAAAGGGAAACTCACTTCCAAATGGACCACAAAAGCCAAAAATTATTCTTTCAATTGATTGTATAGTTAAACATGTTTGACAATAACCTGACTATAAAGCCTGTATCTGGCCTTATTTTACTTTTTTTAAATGTTAATGTCAGTCTTCTTTGCTAAAATATAGGCTCTGTGAGGGAAGAGACTGTTTCTTTTCTTTACCATTGTGTCATCTGTGTCTTCTGTTTACTAGGTGGTCAGTAACCAATATTGAACAGTAGGAAAAAAAAGTGGTCTAGTCAAAATTTTATTTTATTTTTTCCATTTTTTAAAATTTAAATTCAAGTAATTAACATATAATGTATTATTAGTTTCAGAGGTAGAGGTCAGAGATTCATCAGTCTTATATAACGCGCAGTGTTCATTACATCACGTGCCCTCCTTAATGTCCATCACCCAATTACCGCCTCCCCCCACTCCACCCCCCTCCAGCAACCCACAGTTTGTTTCCTATGATCAAGAGTCTCTTATGGTTTGTCTCCCTCTCTGATTTCGTCTTGTTTTATTTTTTCCTCTCTTCCCCTATGCTCCTCTGTTTTGTTTCTTAAATTCCACATATCAGTGAGATCATATGATAATTGTCCTTCTCTGATTGACTTATTTCGCTTAGCATGATGCTCTCTAGTTCCATCCATGTGGTTGCAAATGGCAAGATTTCATTTTTTGATGGTTGAGTAGCATTCCATTGTATATATACACCACACCTTCTTTATCCATTCATCTGTCGATGGACAGCTGGGCTCTTTCCATAGTTTGGCTATTGTGGACATTGCTGCTATAAACATTGGGGTGCAGGTCCCCTTTCGGATCACTACATTTGTATCTTTGGAATAATTACCCAGTAGTGCAATTGCTGGGTCATAGGGTAGCTCTATTTTCAACTTTTTGAGGACCTCCATAGTGTTTTCCAGAGTGGCTGCACAAACTTGCATTCCCACCAACAGTGTCAGACAGTTCCCCTTTCTCTGCATCCTCACCAATATCTGCTATTTCCTGACTTGTTAATTTTAGCCATTCTGACTGGTGTGAGGTGGTATCTCATTGTGGTTTTGATTTGAATTTCCCTGATGTCAAGTGATGTTGAGCATTTTTTCATGTGTCTTTTGGCCATTTGCATGTCTTCTTTGAAGAAATGTCTGTTCATGACTTCTACGCATTTCTTGATTGGATTATTTGTTCTTTGGGTGTTGAGTTTGATAAGTTCTTTATAGATTTTGGATACTATAGTCAAAATTTAAAAAAGGTTTTTTGTCAAAAAAAGATATAAAGATAAGTATGGATAGAATTAGAAACATTGATTTACTTTCCAAAACACTATCAAAGGTCTCACATAAAAATTTTAAGCTAAGTATTAGAAGACAGAAAACAAAGGGGAAAAAAGGAAGCATAAGAAAAAATGCAAAACATAAAATTTAAGACAAGATGCCAAATTTATCAGTAATGACAAGAAATGTAAATGGGTAAAATTATCCTATCAAAAGACAAAAACAATTGTACTAATTTTTTGAAGTTTCTGCTATTTATTTATACTTAACATCACATAAATAAATTTTACTGGTGCCAAACAGGCCATTTGAAAAGAGCTACTGTTATAAAATCGAAGCCATGAACACAGTGAGAGTGCTGGAGGAGTAGAAGTTTTGGTCTTTGTGAATAACCAGTCATTTAAGTTGCATCCAAAAAGAACAAAGGAGGCAAGATTGAAAGTAGGAAGATAGAAACGTGTCATAGTTATCCATTTTTAGAAATAGTACCACCTTCACCTCTAAGTAACTTTCAGGTGATAGCTATTTTATGGGCCCCAGAAATTCATAATAAAAATTAAATTACCCAAAAGGCATAGACGAAACGTTCACACAAATACAACTTTGTATAAAATGCTTCTAAATAGGGGTGCCTGGGTGGCTCAGTCTTTAAGCGTCTGCCTTCGGCTCAGGGCGTGATCCCAGAGTCCTGGGATCAAGGCCCACATCAGGCTCCTCCGCTGGGAGCCTGCTTCTTCCTCTCCCACTCCCCCTGCCTGTGTTCCCTCTCTCGCTGGCTCTCTCTCTGTCAAATAAATAAATAAAATATTTTTAAAAAATNATTTTAAAAAAATTAAAATAAAATACTTCTAAATATGTAGAACTATACTTAAATCCATCATACCATCTGGGTTGAGGGTGGAAATATAGGCAGAGGTTGGGTCCTGAATGGACTTGTAAACTATGTTAGATTTTTCCTTTTAAACGCAATGGGAGCTATGTAAAAGCTTTAACTATAGGAAGAAACATAATTAAATTTGCCTTTTAAAAGGATCATGCTATCAGTCCTACAGAGAATAAAGAAGATCTAGAAGTACTATGGAAGCCAGTTAGGACGCTAAGACAAGAATCCAGGAGGGAGAAAATGGTGGCCTACATAAGGTGGTGATAGTGGAAAAGGAGAGGAGTAGATGCATTTGAGAGGCAGTTAGAAAGTAGAACAGATAAGATCCAGTGATTGGTTGTGTGGGTAAACACAGTAGATTTTATTTCCAAAGATGGTTCCCATCCATATCAAGAGATGGAGCCTTTCTCCACCCTCTTAACTCTGAGTGCTCCCTGAGTCTACTCTGACCGATAGAACATAGAAGTAACTGTGTTGGTTCCAAGTTAGTACCCAACTAGCCTGGCCATTTCCTGTCTCTTAGAACCTCTATGTAGGAAATATGACTATGCAGAGAACAAGCTGTGAAAAGCCCACGGCATTGGAGAGACTTTGGAGAATGAGACGCCATACGAAGAGAGATTGAGTACTGAGGTGCCACACAACGTGAGTGAAGAAGACATCTTGAAAGGAGATCCTCCACCCCAGGAGGTCCTGACTGATACCACGTGGATCAGAGATGAGCTGCCTAGCCAAGCCCTTCGTGAATTCTGACCCAAAAACTCATGAGTAAAATAAATACCTGTTTTTAACCACTATGCTTTGGGAGTAATTTTTTATGCAACAATAGATAACGAACACAGGGAGAGAGAGGGGAAAACGTAATAGGAATGCCTAGTTAATGGTGGTGCCTTTTTCTGAACTAGAAGATGGTTGGGAAGATGATTAATTCACTTGAGTGTCATTCATCAATGAGAAACCCTTGTGGACTTTCCAGTAGGTATAGAAGGAGTTGGTAGAGTGGCTAGAGTGAAACAAGAAAATGCAGAATCCCCAGGAAACCACAAAAGGGAGAGGAAAAGGAAGAGCTTGTTAAGAAGGTCATGAAGGAGAGGCCAGACCTCAGAGGAGTGTGGAGATTCAGAAACCAAGGCCAAAAAGAGTTTTAAGAAGGAGAGAAAGATGAACAATGTCACCTTAAGATGGAAGAGATCTCAGATCTTATATGGATGCCAAAGTGCCCATCAGATTAGCGACTGCAGGATGGGCTTTAGGCAAAGTGATGGGAGAGAAAAGCAGACTGAAGTTCATTAAGGAATGGGAGGAGGTGAGGACATGAAGACGGAACGCTGACAATATTTAAGATCAGTTTGACTACAGGAGAGAAGGGTCAGAGGGATGTATCTTGATGAGGACAGGGGTGGTTGAATGATGCTTTTTTTTCTTTAAAAAAATGATATTTGTAGCAGTTAGGGCTGCTATTGTTTACTTGTCTTCTGGCTTCTATGTTGCTGTGAGAGGTATGAGTGTCTCCAACCCCTAAGCCTTTCCTGGGTGGAAATCATCTTGCTTCTTCTTGGCTTCCCCTGACAGGCTCCCCACTTTCCTTCCATATTCTATCTCTTCCGTCAGCTTTCCATTTAAAAAAATAGTTCTGACACCTGAGTCTACTATTATTTCCTCTACAATTCTCTTTGTGGGTTTATGGCTTTTAAAAAACATTCCTTTTACTGTCATGTGACTGGGTTTTTAATGTGTCCCATTTGCCTTGTTTAATTGGAATCCCTTGCTCATGGAATACTACCACCACCACCTATGGGGCCAGAGAGGCAACGATCATACATTCCCCGAAACAGAAATCTTACAGGTCCTATTGTCTCATGGCAATGGAAAAGGAGAGGTAAAAGTAGAGATAACAGGACTCAGCTGGGACCTAGAAATGAGGCGTAGTGGGTTTGGTGTAAACCAGGGGTTCTTTCCCTCATGGTCCTTTGGTACCAGCAACTGCCAAATGTGGGCACAGTTGGTGGCCATGAGGAGTAGGCCTGAGCCAGATGGCCCTTCCTTCGTGGTCTTGTTTTGGTCCCCTCCCTGAACTACACAGAACTTTGTGGTGAGTGGAGAGGTGTCATGTGGTGGCCTTACTCTCCCTTCTCTGGTGATATAACCAGTCCTTCCTGCCCAATGCCCTCAAGAACGCAATTACTCTGGGGGAGGGGATGCCCTAGGGACCCTTGCCCAGCGGACATGCTGTTAGTTCGTGGCCTCATTATTATGGTAATGATACAGGTTTCTTAGACCTTGTCACAGGATTCCTCTGCTGTGACTCTGCTTCTGCTAGGCAGTGGCTCCCGTTCTCCGGGCTGAGTCTAGACAGGGACCAGACTTCTGGGTCCTCCCTGGCATGGACCAAGTGTGCTCCCCTCAGCTCCACGCAACCCATCTTTCTGGCGTATCCTCTGACAGCCTCCTCGCGACCATCCTCCTCACCAACTCAACCTCCACTTCTCCATTCTGCTGCGGGAAGCGAATTATTCTTCCTGAATACAGCCTCCTATCTTTCTTAGGATTAAATCCCAAATATAGGAACAGCCAAGATACGTCAACAATTCAAGTTCCTAGTTAACATTTATCGGAGTTCTCCCAGCGTGTCAAACGCTGCCCTAAGCACGCTGCGAGGAGTGACCCCTTTCATCCTCACAACACTCCATCAGTCATGTTTCATTGATTCTGTGAATTCGTTTTCACATTTTAACATCTCTAAAACCCAAATGCATCTTATAACAAAGAGAACACTTGGTTTAATTGATAGCATTTTTTTTCTTTCTCAATGGTACATAAAATAGTGCTGTTATTCATTTTAACGACGTCATGGCATCTTAGATTTGATTCTAGCAGCTCAAAATGTGCTACCTTTGTGAACTGCAGTCTGGGAACCACTAAGTTAGAGAAGGTCTGATGTCCCATTGTGGGATTCTTTTATATTTTAAGGCCTCAGCAAGAACAGACATTTACTCTAATACTGGGCCCCTGCATTGTCCTTTTAATTAAGAACACTGGGCTTTCCGTTTGGTGAGGGGCAGAACTCTCCATCAAGCCTGCTTTTGCTACCAACAGCTGCTGGAGGGCTGGGCAGTTAACTTTACAGATGGCATAACAGAAAAAAGGAAGAGAAGATTCTCACGAAGTTTCATTTATAAACCTCAAAGACTGTTCTTTTGGCAGTCTTACTTTTAAAGGCTCTGCCCCATATAGCCTCATTAGAAATTATAAATTAAATCCCTTCCACTACAATAGAGACACAAATTAAAGATTTGGCTTCCTTTTAAAAATTCTTTTCACTTGTGGAATGTGATTTTTAAACTATGACTTCATACCTACTTGGGTTTGGGATTCATAAATACTGTCTGTGTTTTCCCAGAACTCCCGCCACGGGGATATTAGGCGGAAAGAGGCTTTGCAGGGTTCTGGGCATGCAGGCAGCAAAAGTGGAAGGAAAACTAAGAGGGAGAAGAGTGCCCACGAGACTGTCATGGGCCCATCCTCAACCCACCAGGACCACGTGCTCTCCTGCATGAGGGTCAGGAGGAAATATCTCATGAGACCCTTCACCTTCCTCCCACTGCTGAGTCATGTTGGAGCTGAGCCTGCCCCTCATGCTCAGATCGCCCCTCATGCGAGGACAGGGGTCCTTGACCAGAAGTTGGACATCTCTTGCAGTTGCTGAGCCTTGTGGTGGTTCCTCCATGTTTCTGCGTGCTGGCTTCTGGCCTGAGTGGCAGCTGAGATGTGAGGTTTGCTCCTCTTCACAGGGAGGTGTGGCAGCCAGGAGAAATGGGCAGACAAGTTCTTTGGAGACTATGTTCTTGAGTTCTTTCGAGAACCGAGTCCGTAGTCCAACATCCTTCCATTCCTGTGCCTGGCTAAAGAGCCATGACCACATAGCAAGAAGAGAACCCGTCTATCACCAGGCTGAGGCTGCAGCTTAAGACAGTGACTCTCTTTATGCTGGATAAGGCCATTGAACATGCATCTCACTGCTCCAGAACCAGGGGAAGCTTGCAGCAGTGGCCTGCCCGGTCAGAGAAGTACCATCCTTCTCTCACCTTACCTGCTAAGAGTAAAATGAGGAAGGGGGCTCACACTATCCATTTGTAAGCCTGTAGCATGTCTGTTGGAGAAGAAATTTCTGTGGGAAGGGTGGAGGTGTGTCTGAGGGTTTTAGTAGAGTGGGTGGGTGCTACAGTTTTTTGTTTTTTTGTTTGTTTTTTGTTTTTTGAGATTCAGTGCAGCACAGAGGTTAAATCACCAACTTTGGAACCAGACTTCCTGGGCTTCGAGCCTGGCTTTATTCCTAACTGGCCATGTGACCTTGGGTTGGTTACTTGATCTCTCCGTGCCTGTCTTCTTATCTGTAAAATGGTGGTAATAATAATAATGCCTCTCTCCGTGGGTTGATGTGAATATTAAATTACTAATCTATGTAGAATACATTAAACAGTGCCTGGCAACAGTGTCAGCAATTGCTCGGTGCCCTTAGCTGTAGATGCATCACCGCCACTAGAGGGAGCTGTGAGCCTTGGGGGCACGATCCCTCCCCTTCCCCGGATTTCCGGACTGAGGAACTCAGCCAGGAAAGAGCCCCTGCTCTCCCCGTCGTTTGAGTAGGAAGAATTTGTCGTTGCTGGAGAATCAGCTGACCATGGTGCGGGAGAAGGGCAGGTTGAGGCCAGGCCACAGAAAGGCCAAGCAAGCCGGAGTTGTCCTCTCGAGCCCGAGCTGGGCCCTGGGATAAATGTGGACCCCACCCCACCCCCACCCCGACTCCGGGGCAAGGGGGGGTAACTGTTGAACTTGGGCTTTTGAGAGAATAGCGCCCATGCATTCCCGCCTAGGCTCCCTGAAGCAGCCAGAGAAAGGGAGTCAGCAGGAAGGACCCCTGGCCTCAGAGTGAGGAAGGAGAGCATCTTGAAGGAACGCGGCCTGAGTCCGCGTGAGGGAGCTTGGAAAGGCACGAAGAGACGAAACATGGAAGTGGAGAACTGAAACCAGATACAAGCCAGGATCTGAAGGGGAGGTGAGAGGCAAGACGAGAGCGAGTGGCTTAAGGAGGATTGTCTGAGAAGCACACGGCGACAGGAACATTGCAGGAGGCCTGCTTCCAGAGGCTTCGGGGGGCGGGGGGCGGGGGGCGGGAGGAGCCCTCCTGGGAGTCTCTCCTGGGCAAGCCTCCTTCCCTGCTGTGTGACCCTCCGTGAGGGCCTGAGGCCTCGTGGGCCCGTCCCGATGGTCTCTGTCTTGTAGAGAGCTTTCTACAAGATAGCATAGCAGCGGGCCCAGACCAGTGCTGCCTCTCTTCTCACGGCTTCGTTTGCTGTACCCCTGGCAGAAACCAAACGGGGCTCCCAGCCGGTGGCCCTGAGACCTGTCACAGTTTCCGCAGCCAGTGGCTCCCGTCTCATGGATTTCCTTGCTGCGCCTCTTTTGGACCAACCTGCCCCCTCCCTGGCTTGCTCTCCCAGCAATGTCGGGATTTTGGCAGCATTTTCTGTGTGTACGTGCGAGTGTGTGGTAGGGAGATGCTGAGATCAGAGACGGAGCGTCTGGATTGTGACGGAGATGGAATCTTCGTCTCCGCAAAGTGGGTGAGGGCCTCGAGAAAACTCATCGTATTTATAGAAACAAAGCAATGTGACATTTCTCACCCCGGAGTGTGGTGCTGTGAAGCTCACATCAGCTATCCTGACTTCCCCAAACTGCCTGTGTTCCGAAGGGGGCACTTTGGGCTCGAACTTGCCAGGGCTTGCTAGAGGTTCCTCGTCTGTGCCTGGCATTTTAGTCCTTAGCACTACTCCTGGCTGAGAGGTGTTTCTGTAAGAGGAGGCAAACTGTACCCCCGTTGCCTCACTGACACACAGCCTGCAGAGAGCTGGGCCCGGGCAGCCCTCGCGGGGCAGCTTTGCTCTTGTGGTTTCTCATCTGGTGTAACAGCTACAAGGGGGTCGGTTTTCTCATGTTTTCTCCTCGGCTCAACGGCCACTCAAGGCACATGGCATGGTGTGGTGTGGCCTCCTTCCTGGGGCCCCTGCCTCCTCTTGCTGGCCCAGAGTCTTCTGTTATCATAGAAGCCGCTCTGACCTTGGTTGATCCACAGTAACACAAATGAGGGAAACACCGTGGGTCCCTGCGTCCCATGGCCAGCCTTGCTCCCTGGTCCCTCTGCTCCGTATCAGAAGGTGGGAAACGCTTCCCAAATTTCTTCATTTTGTCTTGGAGAGAGTAGCCCCGTTTCAGGAAGTGGGACTGTCAGTTGCCTACCAGAAGCTTCCTTCCAGTCTCTATATCCACGTGCTCAGGCCAGAAATCTCCACATCATTCCAGATCCCTCTCTTTCTCTGACCCTCCTCCTCCAGTCCCTGAGAAAGGCCTGGCAGTTCTGTCTTCCTGAGGCATCTCAAACCGCAATGGACGTATTTCACTTTTGTGACAAGAACAAAATAAGCATGTGGGTGTGTGCAGGGAGCAGTTAGGGGCAGTTTTTCTATTTAAAAAAGGCCAGAGACAAATAACCCAGTCAAAAAATGGGCAGAAGACATGAACAGACACTTCTCCAAAGAAGACATACAAATGGCTAATAGACACATGAAAAAATGCTCAAAATCAGTAGCCATCAGGGAAATGCAAATCAAAACCGCAATGAGATACCACCTTACACCAGTCAAAATGGCCAAAATTAACAAAACAGGAAACAACAAATGTTGGAGAGGATGTGGAGAAAGGGGAACCCTCTTACACCGTTGTTGGGAATGCAAGCTGGTACAGCCACTCTGGAAAACAGTATGGAGGTTCCTCTAGATGTTAAAAATAGAGCTACCCTACGACCCAGCAATTGCACTACTGGGTATTTACCCCAAAGATACAGACGTAGTGAAAAGAAGGGACACATGCACCCCAGTGTTCATAGCAGCAATGTCCACAAGAGCCAAACTGTGGAAGGAGCTGAGATGCCCTTCAGCAGACGAATGGATAAAGATGTGGTCCATATATACAATGGAATATTACTCAGCCATCAGAAAGGATGAATTCCCACCATTCTCATTGACATGGATGGAACTGGAGGGGATATGCCAAGTGAAGTAAGTCAAGCAGAGAAAGATAATTCTCATATGGTTTCACTCATATGTGGAACATAAGGAATAGCATGGAGGACTATAGGGGAAGGAAGGGAAAAGCGAAGGAGGAGAAATCAGAGAGGGAGACAAACCATGAGAGACTATGGACCCCGGGAAACAAACTGAGGGTTTCAGAGGGGAGGGGGGTGGGGGAATGGGGTAACCAGATGATGGGTAGTAAAGAGGGCACGTGTTGTGATGAGCACTAGGTGTTATGTATAACTAATGAATCATTGAACACTACATCAAACACCAATGATGTACTATACAGTGGCTAACTGAACATGAAAAAAAAAGGGCAGAGGAAGTAGGGAGTGGAGGTCAAGGGTTTGATGGGGTGGGAACAAGAGTTTAGTTTGAAGAAAGGATGAAAAAAAGCTGAGTTTTAAAATAAATTTCCCCCTCCTCCTCTGCGACAAGAAAGCTTCTGAGAATTAGCACGTGTAGTGCTAATTAAAACCTTCCTGTTTTAAATACCAAGGTTTGGCGCCATTAGGTCAGATTTCCTACAGGCCCATAAATGTGAGGGTGGAATTCTGCCAGATTGTGTCAATCTCAGGTTACCTGGCGGTTTCCCTGGAGACAGAGTAGCTCAGGCATTGCCAACAGAGGCCGGCCCGGGGCAGGAGACTGATGGGTGGTGAGGACTTCTTCCTTGGGTCTGTGGCTCAAGGGCTGGTCTCCTTCAAGGCAGGGACTCTTTCAGACAAGGCCCAGGAGGGCAGCCTTTCCCGAGGAAGAAGGTGGGGGCAGGGAAAACAGGGTGGAGGAGAGGAGTTTGCTAGCCCCAGAAGACCATGACCCCCTGGGAGCTGGTCAGAGGCTGGGTCATGAGAGGATCCAGTGAGAAGGGCCTTCTTTCTGATCTGAAGACTGGGGTAATTATGAGGGGACGAAGAGATAGCCTGCTACCATACCTGCCAGGTGCCGGATTCTAGCTGGCGCAGACATATTCCCCACCAGCTGGGAACTGGGGAGACCAGGTAGCTGCCTCAGGTTCCTCACAGATGTTGGTTTCCCACCCCTAGAGATGGCTTACTAACAGCCCCAAAAGGAAACCCTTGTACTGACCTCCCCTCCTCCCCCAACCCTTCAGCCCAATGAGAGGATACGGAAATGGCAACAAGACCTAAGGCTTTGGAGTCTCATTTCCTGGGTTCAAATTTCCAGCTCTACCACTTATTGGCTGGTGAGTTTGGGCCAATTACTTAACTCCGTAAGCTCGTTTTTTTTTCATTTGAAGAATGAAGGAAATAATATCACATACCTTGTAGATTGTTATGAGCGTCAAATGAGATAATGAAGTGTTTGGTGTAAGGCCTGGTCAAACAAAATAAATGCTTAATACATTTTAGCTGTGATTACCAGCTCTGCAAGGAGATGCCTAGGGCAGAGCGTCTATTCTAGATCCTGAGTAACAAACGAGAGGGCAGAGTTCTTTTTTTAATATATAATTTTTATTTTTTTTTTTTATTTTAAGTAGGCTCTTCACCCAACGTGGGGCTCGAACTCACAATCCCAAGACCGAGAGCTGCACGTTCCACTGACTGGGCCAGCTAGGAGCCCTGAGAGGGAAGAGTTCTAGGGTAATGCAGGGCCTGTTGCAAAGGGCCTTCCCTGGTGCCCCCCAACTATAGCATCATTGTGGTGGAAGGGAATGGATGCAGAAGGAGCAGCATCCCAGAGGCCTAAAGCTGCTTGGACTCTGCCCCCATCCCAGACCTTCGGGGCACCCCAGGTTTGCTGTGCCCCAGAAATAGAAAAGCTCAAATTTCCAGAAAAATCATGGTGAAAGACAGTCAACCTCAGGAAGTTGATAGAGGTTGACTGACATTAACTTGAGCCCAAAGAGGGAGACACGTGGCCAGAAGAAAGGGGAGAAGTAGCCATCTGCTGGCTAGTGCTTGGGGCTGCTTCTTTCATCTTGGCTCCCACTGCCCAAAGGGGTTCATGGCTCAACTCTGGGGACACATGGACAGATGGGGGCGGTGGGGAGGAGGAGGGGAAAAATCCATGTCTGGACTCACGATGCTGGCACTGCTCCAAGGGAAGGAAGTGGTTTCACCGGTTTGGGGCTTGGTAAACCCAAGCTGCCATAGCTATCCACTTAGCACAGAAAACAGGCAGGAAGAGCAAGAGAACGGAGCGGAAGAGGAAGGTCATGTACTGCGGTGGTGATGCTGTTGGTTTTACATCATTCGGGGCCAATTACTAGCTACATTGATGAGGGGGCTGCCTTTGACAACCCCAGAGCAGGGCCCCAGGTGACTCACCCATAAATGGAGTGAGGGTCTTGTTTAAGGTCAGTAGCAAATCAGAGGGTTTGTGGAGCAGGTGTTTCATTGGGGGTGCCCACGGGAGGAAAATCCCAGCAGGCCTCTCTCCTGCATGGCTTTCTGTGGCTTCTCAATCCCCAGTGGCTCCCCAAGCTGTCTGGCCTTCCTGTGCTGTGGGTGCTCCCCTCCCTCCCTCCTTTTCCCTCCCATCTCCTTTGGAGGTCACCGTCAAGGACCCATGCCCTAGTTAAGGCTTGAGTGCAGTGGAGAGGGAAATCTCCCTGCTTCTTCCCCTAGAAGGCCAGCCCACAGACTGTCTTCCCCTTAATGATTTTATCCCCACTCATGAAAGAAAAATAAGCAGCCTTGCAAAACCAACCCATCTGGGAGAGTTACAGAACTTATGCGGTTTTTCCCACTTGGGTCTCTGATCCATTTCATTCGCTCCTTCATTCATTCATGTGTTAATTCATTTATCCGTTCAACAAGCATTTACTGAGCACCTGCTGTGTACCAGGGACTGGCCTAGGTGCTGGGGATACAACAGCCAACAAGGCAGACGCGGACATGTCCCTGCTCCCGTGGCGGTCCTCACTCCCCTGAGAGTCAAGGAGCCTCTGCATTTGTGTCCTCTGCTATCTTGATTCCCACTGGGAGGCGCTGCCCCCCAGGAGCTTGCATTTTAGGCCTGGGGCAGGAGTAGGAAGCCTGAGCTGTTGACCTGGAGCAGCGAGGAGCAATGCAACTGGGGATAGACGTGCTAGTCTTGTTGGAGAAAAGCCAGAAGTTAGGGCCAAAGGGGTGGGGCCGTGGGTAGATCTAAGGTGTGGGTGCGGGGCTGCAAAGTGAGTGGAGGCATTTGGAAGAGGTCAGGAGACAGAGGGTAGTGGAGGTGGCTGTTGAAAAGCAAGGGTATCGGGGCGCCTGGGTGGCACAGCGGTTAAGCGTCTGCCTTCAGCTCAGGGCGTGATCCCGGCGTGTGGGATCGAGCCCCACATCAGGCTCCTCTGCTATGAGCCTGCTTCTTCCTCTCCCACTCCCCCTGCTTGTGTTCCCTCTCTCGCTGGCTGTCTCTATCTCTGTCAAATAAATAAATAAATACATAAAATCTTAAAAAAAGAAAAAAGAAAAGAAAAGCAAGGGTATCAGGAGCCCATCCTGCTGGGAGCTGGCTGAGTGGCAGGAAATCAGGGGTTTGGTTATGGTAACAACAAAAGCATCATGACACTTGCTGTCAAGTGTGCATGCAGTGCCCCCAGTGTCTGCGCGGCCACCAGCCGGAGCCAAAAGTTAAGACCAAGCTGAGCCCACTGCCCCCCAAAACCCCCTACTCCCCACTTCAAGCTCTTACTATCGCCTATATTTTGCAGTGGATATTAAGATAAAGCAAAGGCAGAGTAACAGCGGCCTCACCCCAAGTGGGCAGTTAGCATCTCTGAGCAACTCACCTCTTTACTGAGCCTTTGTACATTCCAGGAATGATTCTCTTTGGGCATCACTGTTGAAGGAGGCACAGATTCAAGTGCGTCAGGGGCCAGGCAGGAAATATAAATGAGTGTCGGTGAAGAGAATGGACCCTCGTCTTCAGAGAAAACCCATGGGGACTGAGGCCATCTGGGAAGTGCTTGCCCTTCAAAGCATGAAGCCCAACGGCCAGATCTTCTGTTTTGTTTTTGTTTTCGAGAGAAGACAGAAATCCAGATTATAATATGAAACCTCTACATTGTTAAATGTTGACAATTCCTCTCTGGAACTTCTTTTTTTTTTTTTAAGATTTTATTTATTCATTTGACAGAGAGAGACAGCCAGAGAGAGAGGGAACACAAGCAGGGGGAGTGGGAGAGGAAGAAGCAGGCTCATAGAGGAAGAGCCTGATGTGGGGCTCGATCCCAGAACGCCAGGATCATGCCCTGAGCTGAAGGCAGACGCCCAACCGCTGTGCCACCCAGGCGCCCCTCTCTCTGGAACTTCTGTTATAGAAATCAAATGAAACACAGCTGAGAACTGTCCATGTGCCCCTCGGCCTTGCAACAGCTCAGCAATATCGACACCGAATCTGTGCTTGGAACGCCTTCCCCTAACAGGTTAAATCCTTCCACAGAGATAGTAATACCTTTAGGGTAGTGATAATACCGCTTTTTACCAAGCTCTAAAGTAGCTTGGAATTTCCATTATCTACTGACTTTGGGAGAGGTAAGACGGGAGGAGTAGGGAGAAGATGGAAGCATTGCGGGGAAGGCCGCTGCGTATTCTCGGCCTGACTATGTTATTGATACCTTATCTCATTCAATCCTCCTAGCCTGTGGCGGAGATACTTTTCCTGTTTTCCAGAGGAGAAACGTTCCTGAGGTCACTCAGACTCAGAGCTTTTGTATATTCTATAGAACTGAATATTTCCAGTATATTCTGGAGAACTGACAGGAGGGATATCTGGGCCCATGGCCTCAGGAGAGCTGACGCAGCCAAGCTCTCGCTCTGTGTCTTGCTGGACTCACTCAGTGTCGCGGTGCTGAGGACGCACTGAGCACCAGGCAGCTGGGGCCGAAGGGATGGGGGGAATGTGGGCATCGTCCACAGTCCCTGGGGCAGCCTGGCTTCGCACACAAGCATCCTTCACACATACCTAGTGGGCACTTGCTTTCTGCTCAGCACTGTTCTTGGAAGATTGAACAAGGTAGAAGCCGCTGAGGACCCCATTTCTCCCTGCAGAGAGCTTTCAGTCTGACAGAGGAGACCCAGGACCGCAGAGGACATCGGGTCAAGGATGTGAAAAGCAACCTGTTTCCAAGTGCATGATGAGGGGGTCAGATGGGCCCTCCCACGAAGACAGAATTGGAAGGTTATTCAGAGCTGGGGGAGGCCCCGTGAGTAGGGCTATTGGATGTCTTCTCCAGGAATGAGGCCTAGAGGAGGGAGCCAGGCACCAGAGCTGCTCATTCAGTCCCATTCAAATCACACATCTGGAATACCATTCGTAGAAGAAAAAGGAACAGAATATATACATGCTACAACATAGATGAGCCTCAACAGCATTACGCTAACTGAAAGAAGCCGGACACAGAATGATTCCATCAACATAAAATGTCCAGAAAAGGCCAATCCATAGAGACAGAAAGTAGATGAGTGGTTGCCTGGGGTTGTGGGTAGAAATGGGGATTAACTGTAAATGAGGATGGGAGATCTTAGGGGATGATGGGAATGCTTGATACTGGGTTGTGATGCTAGTTACACAACTCAGTAAAATTATTAGTGAATCTTATGGTATCTAAACTGGTTTAGACACACACACACACACAGAGGCCTCGAGGAAGGCAGAAGCACGGCATCTTTTAACACAAGGCGAAAGAGGAAATTAGCTCAAGCCCAGATGGGCTCTGGGTCCCAGATCTGCCACCATGTCATCAAACCTGATCGGACAGTTGGACAGTTTGTAGCCTCGAAGGAAGAAGAATGTGGGTGCACTACGCGACTACGCCAGACTTGCAGGAAGGAGGCAGACCCCACCTCAGCGAAACTGGTGAGAACAGCCCCATCCCTGAGTGGGTCATACCAGAGCCTTCCCTGGATGTGCAAACCTACTGTTGGCCATGCTTTTAATCCGGGAAAGGGTTGGTATTTTGCTGTTTCTACAACAACGGCTCCCTGGAGAAGGCAGGGCTGACTTCCGGAATAAAAGAGTTAAATCTTTCCTTGGAAGAGAGAAATAAGGAACCCAAAACATGGGTGGTAACCGTAGAGATGATGAAACCGATCACTGGATTCTTCGTTCACTGGCTAGCTATGTGATCTTCTGTCACATGAACTAAAATCATCGTCTCGTAAGCCCACTCAGCTCGTTTCCTTGTCTGTACGACAGGGGTTGAAATCATGCACTCAAAGCACTTAGTGAGATATCTCCTAGGCAAGTACTTTATTCATTTAACAAATGTATATGAGCTTATACTATGTATCAGGGACTGAAGGGACACCAGCAAATATAGAAACAAATAACATGATTTCATAGAGATGAGTGTTTTGAAAAAAGCAAAACAGTAATGGAATAGAGAGTAACTGGATGGGGTGGGGGTGGGGCTAGGGTGGGCGATTTTACAGCAAAGTCAGAGAAGAGAGGGCCTTTCTGAGCTGACGACACTAGAGCAAAATCCCATATAATGAGAAGAAGCCAGCTATGCAAGGATTTGGGAGGAACATTCCAGGCAGAGAACAGCAAGTACAAAAGCCCTAAAATGAGAATGAGTTTGGTTGGAGCCACGACTAGGGTGAGGCAAACTCAAGTGCTCACTCTCAGGGTCCAGCAAGTACAGGATTAGATCCTGTCTTTATTTAAAATATTTTGGTTTTGTTTTGCTTTTAGTTGTTTTATTGAAGTATAATTAACACAGTGCTATATTAGTTTCAGGTGTATGATACAGTGATTCAACAGTTCTCTACATTACTCACTGCTCATCACTATAAATGCACTCTTTTTTTTAATTTAAATTCAATTTAATTAACACGTAGTATATTATTAGTTTCAGAGGTAGAATTTGATGATTCATCATTTGCATACAACACCCAGTGCTCATTACATCACGTGCCCTCCTTAATGCCCATCACCCAGTTACCCCATCCCCCCCATTCCCTCCTGTCCAGCAACCCTCAGTTTGTTTCTCTATCATTAAGAGTCTCTGATGATTTGCCTCCCTCTCTGTTTTCATCTTACTTTATTTTTCCTTCCCTTCCTCGATGTTCATCTGTTTTGCTTCTTAAATTCCACATATGAATGAAATCATGTGGTATTTGTCTTTCTCGGAAATTTTGCTCTTTTATTCATCCTGGGCTTTTTTGCATCACTGCATTAACATATTATTTACTGTGATTACTAAGTTTTGGGGCACCTCATAAATTTTGCAAGGCCAGTGCCTCACTTATCTTCCCCTAGTGCTAGCCCTGTGGGCCGAAAGCAATGGAGTGAAATGGTAGCCGCTGTTGATGTTGCTCTTAGGGATACTGTCTAAAAAAGTTGGGATGGGCCTCTGGGCAAGACCTCTGATTCTGTGATTTTTTTAAAAAGATTTCATTTATTTATTTATTTATTTATTTATTTATTTATTTATCTATCTATCTATCTATTTATTCAGAGAGCACATGCGTGCAGGGGAAGGGGTAGAGCTAGAGGGAGAGGAGAGACCTCAGGCTGACTCCCCACTGAGCGCAGGGTCTGATGTGAGGCTCAGATCTCACAACCCTGAGATCATGACCTGAGCTGAAATCAAGAGTTGGACGCTTAAGAGACTGAGCCACGCAGACGCCCCGATTCTGATTCTATGATTTGAGTGTGAGGTCAGGATTACTGCAAAAATAATCTAATGAAAAATATTTCTCTGTTTTCCTTTTTTTGGAAAAATTAAGACCCTGGGTTATACTCTGAGACGTGTTTGCCAGATTATCCTCAGACTCGTCATTCCAAGTCCACCAGCGTCCCCTCTCCCTCCTCCTCTGGGGCCACATTTGCTAAAGGGCTGCACCAGAGTCTTCCCCCAGTCACTCCAGGTGGGGGGAGAATCCTGGGGCTGCCCACTGTGGGGCCCTTCCAGCCAGTCCGTCCCAGGCCCGGCCCCATGCTAACACCAGTAGTCTTCCCCAGCCCCAGGTGACCTCCTTGTTCTGCAGAATTCCTTTGAGATTAAAAAAATGTGTATAGCACAGCTCTAACAAAGCCTCATCTGCTGGCTCTTGCAAGGCCTCCGGCATCTCCGATGCCATTGGAAGAAAACCCTTCCACCCTCTGTTCTGCCAAACCCCTGGGAGGGCCAACTTGGGGTGTTCAGCGAAACCATGGCTCCCCCAGGTAGCTTTGCTTTTGCACGTTGCCAGAGCCTTGTGTTGGAGATCTAGGCCACGTCTTGTTTTTGCTTCTGGCCTCATTTATTTTCCCTTGCTTAGGGATTGGAAAGAAGCAGCTTCCTTCCTTCCTGATTTGTAGCAATTTTTAGGACTCCTAGCAATCTTTATGCAAATAAGCGCCCAGTAGCCGGCTGAGGTATCTTATCCTCCTTCCCTCCTTCCTCTCTCTCATCCAACAGATACAGTTTTTGATTGCCTATATGCATGTCCCTGTAGTGGGGACACAAGAATAAATAAAGACAGACGTGGCTCCTCTCATACTGAGCTCTGTCTGGTTAGGGCGACAGAAGAAGCAATACAGTTGCTATGATAAGGGAGGTGTGGGGCCCGGGAAATGTTCCTAGGCGGGAGGGGGGAAATCTAGTCTCTGATTCTTTTAAAATATGGAAATGAGGTTCAGAGAAAGAAAAAGTAGTGTCTTTGGGCACAGGATCTCAAAGCTCTGGTCTACTCATTTCCTGACTCATGTTCTTTAGTTCCTCATACAGATCTCTCTGGGGGCCCAGAAAATCTCTAAAGGGAAAGGAAGGCAGCTGTGTGACATAAAAGCAGAGGGATTTGCTGGGGAGTGTTGGGCGGATGGCAGTCTGAGGAAGCACAGTGCCTAAAACACTAGGGGAGGGCAGCTCCTGCCAGCCCTGGGCTCCTCCCTGGTCCACTGCCCCTGGGGTGGCAGGCCTGCAGGAGGGAGAGGCCTAGACCGGGCTGGGACCTTCCTGAACCTTCTTATTTTTCCTCTGCGTGCTTCCTGCGTCAACTCTCTTTTTACCTGTAATGCTTAGTCCCACAGTATCTCTTCCCTAGCAGGGGCTGCAGAAGTCAGGGATGGGCGCGGAAAGCAAGCATTGTCCACATTGAGCCATCAGATAATTCTTTAAACCCATCAGTCAAACCATTCCTGTTTGCAACCTGCCCTCACCTCCCAAGGGGCAGCTTTCACAGGTTTCCGGAAAGACCTGAGATGTTTTGTCATTTCTGGCTCGGTAACACATCTCCGTGTTCCTGCACGGCTCGCGCCGTGGGTATGTAAACGAGTGGATCTAGCAACTGACCCCGTACAGCCTTATCGTCAGTGGTCTGATCTTAGGCTGCTCCTCTCCCCCAGTGCAGTGGTCGACAGGTGTTTCAGTGTGAGCTCAGGCGGTTAGGCCTAGAAAAAAGATTCTGATTAGGAAAAGTTAAAAGGCTTTCTTCTCCCCCACCCAGAAGATGGTCATGCTTGACAAGGGAAAGAGGCCAAGTAACGTCCTCTCCCCAGGCAAGGTTGCTTAAAGTTTCCCAGAACCTTTCTGGCCTAGAATAATCTTCTTCCTTCCTTTAATTGTTTAGTTCTTGGTAAAAGCTGAGAGCAGGTGGCTGGCTGCTTAGAAACCAGGAAGAAGTTCTAAGGATACAGCAGAACTTTCTGGTCTTAGAAAGACTTTTGGTTTCCTCGTTATCTCAGCCTCTGTAGTGGGGGCCTGGTGATTTCTCGGTGTTGTTAACTGACTCTATGCTGCATTTTTACTGGTGCACAAGTCTGGCAATTGAACAGGACTACTGGGGCACCAGGGTGGCTCAGTCGGTTAAGCGTCTGCCTTCCGCTCAGGTCATGATCCCAGGGTCCTGGGATCAAGTCCCTCATGGGGCTCTCTGCTCTGCGGGGAGCCTGCTTCTCCTTCTCCCTCTGCCACTCCCTCTGCCTGTGCTCTCTCTCTGTCAAATAAATAAGTAAAATCTCTAAAAATAAATAAATAAACAGGACCACTTACTTTGCTGAGTTTGGGGGGCTATCCAAATAGGCGTAGAGGTCAGAGTTCAACCATGTTGTACAGATCCTTCTCTCCTACCGGGGATAAGTAAAAATTCCATCCTGTTATGATAGCTCAAGCAATTAACATTCCCGAGGGAAAATCTAAATGCAAAGTGTACCTTCCAACTAGGATCCCCTACGGGGAGGAATGCAGGAAGAGCGAATCTCTTAATAAACAACTTGTGTGAACTTTTGTTCCGAGGAAATGAACCTTTAATATAACATTTTGGTAAAATAATACCCTGTAAAATAGTGGTTAATAATCCTGACTGCATGCTAGAATCATCTGGGGGAGTCTTTGAAGAATGCTGATGGATTGGGCCCTATTCCAGATGATGGTTTAAATGCACAGGGTGGGGCCCGGGCCGCAGTCGTTTTAAAGGCCCTCCACGTGCGTCTGCTGTGCAGCCAGGGCTGCAAACACTGTCCTAAGTGGGCTTTATCCACCTGACTCCCAGCTCAGGTGGATACTCTCAGAAAAGGGAAGAGGAAACGGCAATATTAGTGGCACTAAATTAAACCAGCTCGCTGGTCCACTGCAGACAGGCAGGATGGCTCAGTTAGCCCAGCCCTCGCCCAGCACCTCTGCAGAGGGAATGCAGGTGCTTTGTTGACTCCGGCTTCGGTTTTCTCCCCAGAATAGCCACGCATTTCCCCCAAATGGCGAGATGAAATAGCCCATACTTTCCACACTGATTCCGCATTCTTATTATCTATTAATATCCCCAGATAATGGGGACTTCTCTGAAGTCTCCAATCTAGTTCATTGATCTTCCTATTTCTGCATCAGTATCACATGGTTTTAATTACAGTAGAGTCATTATTCCTAATTTAATAATTTTCCTTGATTACAAAAGTAACAACAGTGAAATGTTCTCCAGAAATAGCCATTTATAACAACCAAAGTAACTAATACTTAGTAAGCAGTTGCCCTTGGTCAACCACTCATCCATGTAGCGACTGGTTTCATCTTTACAGCCCTGGATTAGGTACGATTATTAGCCCCATTTTATGGCAAAGGAACTGAGGCCTGGAGAGATTATATATCTTGCCAGAGGCTACCCAGTTTGTAAATGGTAGAGCTGGGATCCAGTATATGCAGTGTGACTCCAGAGCTCTTCCCGGGCTGTTCAATCTCTCTCTGTCTCTCTGTTTCCCTCTCTATATATATAATACATAATTTTATTACATACTTACTATAACTATTGTATTAAAATTAAATAGATCTATATACAATAAATATAAATTTGTAGAAATAAAATATATTATTATATATTATATGATATATTATGCACATATAACGTATGTTATGATTTTAAAGGAAATATTTTACATACTATTTTTGGAGTTAAATTCCCTCCCCCGCCTAACAATGTATCTTGAGCAATTTCAAAAGGAGTATATAGAGAGCTACTTCTGATCTCACCGATGAGAGGCGTGTTAATGGTCACATGCTTCGGCTCTTAGAGTGAGAGTCACTAGATTCAAGTACCTGGTCCATCACTTCCCACCTCCGTGACCTTGGGAAAATTCATTAACCCTCCCTAAGTGAGATTCCTCAATTTAAAAAAAATAAATATAATGGGGGCTCCTGGGTGACTCAGTCAGAGCAGAGCCTGCTTGGAATTTTCTCCCTCTCTCTCTTAAAAAAATAATAGATATAATGATGATAATATTACCTCTCATATTCTAATATTTAGTGTATTTTAACTGGTTACTAATAGCCATTTAGAAGTTGGGTAACCTTGAGAAAGATACTTAATTTCTCTGTGTCTCAGTTTCCTTTTCTATAATAATGGTGCCTAGCTCACAGAGTTGTTGTAAGGACGGAATAAGATGAGATACGATGTGAAAGAGCGCTTGGCCCCCAGTAGGTGCTTACTAAATACTAGTTCTAAGAATTGAAAGAGATGAGTTAGGGTTAGCCAGGGTCTAGATAGATAGTCCGTGATTACATCAGAGTTTCATTATTGTTTGGCCAACTGTCCTAGAATGTTCTGGATATACATGCTTTGGCAAATCGATATACTGTGAATATTTTCTCCCAATCCGTTGCTTTCTTAACAGCATCTTTGGAAGACAGAGTTTTTAAATGTTGATGAAGTCCAATTTCTCTCTCTCACTCCTTTTTAATTTTTTTTTTATGGTTCATGCTTTTTGTGTTTTATCTAAGAAATCTTTGTCTAAGGGACACCTAGCTGGCTCAGTCAGTGGAGCATGCAACTTTTGACCCTGGGGTCATGAGTTCAAGCCCCACGTTGGGCACAGAGATTACTTAAAAATAAAATCTTAAAAAAAAAAAAAGGAGATTTTTGTCTAGGCAAAGATTGCAAGAATTTTCTCCTATGTTTTCTTTTAGAAGATTTATAGTTGTGGCTTTTACAGTTAAGTCTATGATCTATTTTGTGTTAATTTTTGTGTATAGCGAGACATAAATGTTGATGTATATATAGTGTGAGATAAGGAATTTCAACAGCACAATTTATTGAAAAAGACTCTTCTTTCCTTCTTTCTTCACCTTGGCACCTTTATAAAAAACCAATGGACTCTATATGTAAAGTTCTACTTCTGGACTCTCTCTTGTATTCCATCAGTTTATTTATTGTTTGGGGTTTTTTTGGTAATCTTCTGGGAAGCAGCATTTCCTTTCAGGAGGTGTTAAAAATCCCATAGCTGTGAGCAACTTCACTGATTTAGGATCTTGTCTTTCTGGTGGGGGAACACTGGGGTGAGTCTCCATACTTCTGGTTGATCCCGACTTTGGGGAAGGACAGCCATTTTGGAGAAGGTCTGGCCAGGGGGATGCTGGTGCTTGATTTTGTTGGTGGGTATATCTTCCCCCCACACCCCACCCCGTCACTCCTTTACAGCTTCCCTGAAGACCTAACCTGTCCCGGATGGAAGCAGTGTCAATCAACAAGAGGATCTAGTTACCCAGTGTTCTCTGTAACTTTTTTAAGATCTTACAGAGCAATGTGTCCCGAATGTACTATCCCACAACCCACCTCAACTCTCTGTTGGGTTGTAATAGTGGGACCCACAGAATTTTGTCCCCTATCAATACCAGCAATGCTCACCAACTTAAATGTTAATGCTTTCAATCCCAGCACCAGTTTTCAATTTGGTATGAATTGAATCCTAGCCAGCCACTTTTCGTAATATGTATGAGATAGGGGCCTTCTCTATTTGGGGATATTTTTGTTTATTTTAATGAGTATAGGCTGGAAGGGAACTTGTAAATTTGCATTGAAATGACCATTTTCCCAGAAGTATCTATCTGATATATTTTCAATAAGTTGCTTCTTAACTTTCTTGTACATTCTATTTTTAATGTGAGCTTGGGTCAGCTGACATCATCCCTGGCATGTTGCTTGGCTTTTTTTTTGTTTTGTTTTGTTTTTTGATTGGCACGATTTCTTTAATTCCAAATTCAATGGGGAGTTCAATGTCCATTCCAATTATGTTTGCAGATTCCTGGCGAGTTTATTGACCCCCCCAGTCATTTCTGGTTTTGAGTTCAAGTTCCAGCTCTCTTGCACTCATGATTTCATTTACATTCCACCTCCTAAAGCCTTCCTCTCTTCTCTACTCCATAACACAGCTCCTTTTCTGTGATTCCTTGCCCCACAACTGCCCCCTCACCCCGAAACTTCCTACAGGCATTTGTTTTTTTGTATATGGTCCAGTTGTCAAAGGTTTGAGGTGAAGGGGGAGCCGGGGGCAGGCACTTCACTCCCTGCTCCTGAAGTTTCCAGCTCCTTTCTTCTTAGACTCCTTCCAGCTCAACTCTCCTTATTCTAGTAGGCATGATCATGACAGCTGTGTTTGTAGTCGTAATAGTAAATGTATGCAGAATTTACTGTGTGCCAGGCACTTCTAAAGCTGTACATACGGCATTAATCACGTAATCTTCACCACAATCCTGTGAAGAAGCTATTACGATAAGCCACATTTTACAAATAAAAAAAATGTAATCATATCCAATCTGCTCTGCTTAAAAATGGACCATTAGAAAAACTAGCAGAGGTTTTGACATTTTGTTTATTCCTCTCTCTCGCCACTTGTCTCTGGGAGGTAAACTGAGAAATACAGCAATGCATTTTGCCAAAGATATGAGTATGCCAGTTCCTTTGAGGGGCAAATGTGGGCATAGTCAGTGAAGTTTTGGAAAACTACAAGACGTCAGCTGGGTTCATTCTGCTTGCAAAATTTAGTGTAATTTCAAGCCCCCATTTTATAACTTGTAGAAATCAATGATCTCACCAAGTTTTTGCAATAGTTTGAGGCAGGTCCTACCTGCTCATTTTTACCTCTGTTTTGGTTCATATTTCTGCTGAATAAGTTTAGATTATGGACATCCATGACAACACATAGACCTAGATATGAACACAGCTACTGTCCTCTACTCCTCTCTCCACCCCACTACACGCAGGCTTTTCATTTGAGGAGCAAAGGATGCTGAGAACTTGGGGAAATGGGGGAATTTATGTCAAAACAACACTAACAGGGGCGCTTGGATGGCTCAGTCAGTTAAGCATCAGCCTTGGCACTGGGTGTTATACGCAAATAATGAATCATGGAACATTACATCAAAAACTAAGGATATAATGTATGGTGACTAGCATAACATAATAAAAAAAATTATCATAAAAAGAAAAGCATCAGCCTTGGGCTCAGGTCATGATCTCAGGGTCCTGGGATCGAGCCCCATGTGGGGCTCCCTGCTCAGCAGCGGGTCTGCTTCTCCCTCTCCTTCTGTCCCTCCCCCCACTCCCACTCCCTCTCTCTCTCAAATTGAGAAATAAAATCTTTAAAAAAAAAATAGAATACTAACAACTCAACTTTGAATATTGGATATCATCTTCAAAGTGCATTTAGCTCCCCCAAGCCTGTGGATTTTACTGTATCACTGCTTTCTGCTTTTTCTGTCCTCCTTCCTTGTTTCTGTCTTCTCCTCATGAACTCTAAATAATTCCTTTTGTCGTCATAAAGCAATCGAACTTCCTTTTTGCACCTCATGACTAGGCTTTGTGACCTGAAAGCCAACTTTATCTATCTAAGTGGACTATGAAATGTTTTTTAAACAGAGTGCTCCCTCCCTAAGATAAATCCTTGGGCCACTTGTTTTGATCACTTGAAGAATGATCTATATAAGACTTGACCCTGTTATATGAAAATAAAGATTTGATAACTTCAGATAAATTTCTCACTCTTGAGTCACAGCATGGGTCCCTGTGCCCTGCTCTAGCAGTCTTACCCACAGGTGATAGAGACTCTCCCTAAGTTTTCTTGTTTAAGGCATATCCATTGTGCTTTAATCAGGTCAACATTCTGACTAGACCTTGTCCATGGGGTCTCAGTGGGAGGTGAGAACAGTGGGAGCTTTTATTTAATTTATGCAGTTTTTAATTTCTTGTATTATAAAGCTGATTTCATATATATTATATATAATAATATAATATAATGCAATATAATCTAATATGTTTGTGAATATACATTAGTGTTCTGAAAATAGTTATAGCCTGAAGAGCTATTTTAGTGAGCCTGAAAGAAAAGCCTAGAAAAGTTCTATGTCTATACATTATTCGGTATGTTATATACACTATGTGTAAAAACACCGTCCAGCCAATTATACAGGTAAGGAAGATTTGGATAATTTTTAAAATGATATTGGAAAAGTTGGCTAGCCATTTGGAAAAAAAGTGATAAGTATATTTCCAGACATGGATGAACATTTACATAATCTTGAAGTAAGAAAATCTTTCCTAATAATGACATTAAATACACTAAAATAGATTCGACTGACACATCAAAGCAATGCTCAAGGGGCCTTAAGGAGCCTGCAAATGGAATGAGCTTCACCTCAGGTTGGGAACACTCTAAAGACTGAAGGCATGCCCAAAGGATGGGCCCTGACAAGGTCAAGGAAGAGAATTGAGACAAAATTCACAAACGCATGCGTGCACACACAGACTTTTGACAGCAAACAATAGGGCATCAATGTGCCTTTTTTTTTTTTTTAAGATTTTGTTTATTTATGTGACAGAGAGACAGCCAGCGAGAGAGGGAACACAGCAGCGGAGCGGGAGAGAAAGAAGCAGGCTCCCAGCGGAGGAGCCCGATGTGGGACTGGATCCCATCACGCCCTGAGCCGAAGGCAGACGCTTAACGACTGCGCTACCCAGGCGCCCCATCAATGTGCCTTTTTAAGTACAAGGGGCAGAATATACAGGGAACCCAAAGAGACAAGGAAGTGAGTAAAGGAGAAACCACTTGCACTACTGAGAGCCGAACAGGAAACTTGGAGAACACGTCCCAGGGAGCAATAGGATTTTCAGATACCATATGCCTTGCACTTCCCACAGAAAAGATAGAGCAAGTGACCTCTGTGGAAAAAAAGAAATAAAAGAGTAATAAATCAAAGGAATGAGATAAAACAAGGAAGCCAAAAGAGCTAAGAAAAGAAAGCAAGGACGTAATAGCATTTTTCAATGAATACACATCATAGAAATAGCACACAGAGCATAATTTATGCAGTAGCCAACTTAATGTGGGATATGGAGAAAAAGCAGAAGAAAATCACATGAACTTTAGATGAAAACACAAAGCTATAAAAGCAATTAGAAGAAGGAAGAGAGACAGTGAAGAGCCAGCATAGCTTTTTGACGGATGCTGTTGGTTGTTGACCCAAATGGCCATTCCCAACCTCTTCTCTGTTGCTACATATGTATAGGAGATGAGAAAGCTAAATACTCTATCTCAGCCTCCTCGGGAAGATACACAACCTTCTGACTTGAAAACATGTTGAAACTACTTTAAATGAAAAAACCAAGTTGCAGAACTCTGCAGAAAAGGAATTGTTATATGTTGTTGTGGGCAGAATTGTACGCCACCCACCAATTCCTATATTAAAGCCCGAATCCCCAGGATTTCAGGATGTGACTGTATTTGGAGGAAAGATCTTTAAAGAGGTAGTTAAAGTTAAATGAAGTCTTTAGCGTGGACTCTAATCCAATAGGAAAAGGAAATGAGGACACAGATATACACAAGTGAAAACTGTGTGAAGGCAGAGTTAGAAGATGACCATTTGCAAGCCAAGGAGAGAGGCCTCAGGAGAAACTAACGCTGCTGACACCTTGATCTCAGACTTGTAGCTTCCAGAACTGTGAGAAAATTCATTTCTATTATTTAAGTCGCCCAATGTGTGGTACTTGGTTATGGCAGTCCTAGCAAACTAGTACAGTGTGTGTATGCAATAAAACAAAACTGAAAAAGACCTTGCTGAGGTTATTTCCGAAGAGAAGGTTCTAGAAGGGATTTTAATTATACATTTGACTTTGTACACTCTTACTTGAACATATTACCAAAGCACAATTTCTTTCTTAATGGAAATAGGGAATTGTAAAAAATCAGGTAGGATAAAAGAAAGAAAAAAACAACCCTAAAATGCATAGTAACTGATGCATCTCTGTGTGTGGCCACAAAGTCTCCTCTGAGCTGTCAATACTGCAGTTTCCACAAGTACAGGTTGTTGAGAACAGTTTACCACGTCCATGAGATAAAAGCTCAGGCTGGGGGTTACAGGTACCCACCCAGTGTTGATAGCATTATCAGTCAAGAATTAACTCATGTGTCCCCACAAAGGTGACATTGTAAGCGTTTGTACAATTCAAACTATGGCTGGGCCCATACTGGCTGTCTGTCTGCCAGCCCTCAGCACCCCAGGAAGTGTAAGCAAAGGCGATTTTATGAGGCCAGGATCAAACCATACTCTCCAATTTGTCACACATCTCACCTGGCCTGCTTCACGTATTTATATACCTGTCTGTTCTCTGTGGATATTTACAATTGCAACCCCAGTGTAAACAGAGAGAGCGGAGATAGAGGTGGGGCTTGTGGAATTAGGCCCTGTTCTCCCTCCCCTCTCTGACCGGTGCTTTGAGCAAAACCAGAGTGATGCCTATGACCAGCTGTGGAAAACTCAGTATCAACCACCTAGTGGTTCGCTCTGGCCCAAGAATTGGGGTTTGAAGGTGTTTATTCCAGGCTGTAGAGAAAAGAAGACTGTACTTTGCTCCCTGAACATGTCCTGAGCACTTACTCTGTTGTGAGTCAGTTATGTTGTGTATTGGTTATTATTTCATTTAAGCATTGCAGCAACCCTCTGTGGTGGATTCTATTACTGTCTCCATTTTGATAAATGCAGCAGCTAGAGCCTGAAAGAGGTTAAGTTGGTCAAATCTCTCAGCTAGGTGTGGAGGAGGCAGGATTTGACGGTGTGTTGTCCGGCTCTGAGGCTGATGTTCTCTTTTTTTTTTTTTTTTAAGATTTTATTTATTTATGTGACAGAGAGACAGCCAGTGAGAGAGGGAACACAGCAGGGGAGAGGGAGAGGAAGAAGCAGGCTCCCAGCGGAAGAGCCCGATGTGGGACTCGATCCCAGAACGCCAGATTCACGCCCTGAGCCGAAGGCAGACGCTTAACAACTGCGCTACCCAGGTGCCCTGAGGCTGATGTTCTCTTAACCACTATATCTTGTATAAGAAGGCTTGGTGTCAAGTTCTAATGCAGCTAATCCTTTCCTGTCTCTGAGCCTAATTTTCCTCCTTGGTAAAGAGAGGTCTTCACTTAGGTACCCTCCAAGAGCTTTTGAGCTTAGCTCTGCCAGGCATGGCCCCATACCATCATTTTGGTCAGTGGTCTGGATGGAAGACTTCAACAACAGATGCGGCCTTGGCTTAGCTTTGAGAAGGCACCTGTCTCCAAAGAATAGAAGTTGTTGCCAGGGAAGATGTGATATCTTCCTCAGTGTATGACTTACTCAGAGCCAGGCTATGCTGTAAGATCTGGGGGAGCTTTTAGGACCCTGTTGCCTCCTCTTCCTTTCCTGTCCCTACTTCTGCCTCCGCTCTCTCTCTATGGCCCTCTTCTCAGCACTGTGCTGCCCCCCCAGAGGAGACAGCAAATGCCCAAAGTTTGACGGCTGCACTTACAAACCAATCAGATATGTCTTCCCAGGCCAACCTGCAACTCCAGGTATTGGGGCCAGGGAATCTGTGAAGCCAGGGAATCTGTGAAGAGTAGAACCCCTGTTAATGGGCCATTTTCCAGGGCTACTTCCCGTCCAAGACCTGACTGTCGTCCCCATCCCACCTGACACTTCACAACTTTACATGACCTCATTTATTCTATGGAGCCAAGCTTTTTCTAAAAGCCACTTCCTTACAGTACTCTCGGGCAGGCCTTCCTTAGAGGAAGGTTTTTAGGTGGTTTTCTTCAACATTTCCTCACCGCAGCTGAAACTTCTCTCCAATGCATGTCAAAACCTACCTGACAAAGTAATAGAATTAGGGGGCCTAGAGTTGACATTCCCTGAATCTAGAGTTCTATGTGCAGCATTTAGAACAAGAGAAGTCCCAGAGATCAGGCCAAAAGCATGGATGAGGTGCATTCATTTCAGGTCCTTTTGGGGGTAGAGACAGAGGGAGTGAGACATTGCAGAAGCTAGCAGGACAGAAGTCACTGAACCTTCCATATCCAGGGATCACTGTGATGGACCCCCTCGGTGTCCAGATGGGAAACTGAGGCCCACAGAAGGGAAGGGTCCTGTGAATCAGTGACAAAGCTAGGTTCCTGAATGTCATTACAAGGTCATTTCCACTGCAGCACCCATGGCATTTGCAAGCTGCCTCCTCTTCCTCTGTCTCCAACTGCATGGCTTAGGACAGGCCTCTGCCTGGTGGACCTGGGGAAGGTTTTTGTTTCCAGCCTTGATCTCTGGGGTGCACACGGGCAGGGCCTTTCAGGACCTGAGTTACACTTTCTTCACTCTCCCCTTTTAATTCAGAACTTTTGTTAAAGAAAAAAATTTTTTTGAGAGCTATCAGTGGTTAGGCAATAACCTATATAACTTAGTTAAATTACTGAATACCAATTTTCTTTTTAATGAGTGGTTATTATACCTTTGAAAAAGTATGCGATTTTACTCTGTGCTTACCAAACTTTGAAGACACCCATTGACTACAGCCGAGAAGCCAAATCCTGTTTGCTGACTTGACAATCTTCCAAGGTCTGGCCCCACCTACATTTCTAGTCTTATCTCACATTCTTCACCCACCAAGCTATCCTTGTCCAAGCCAAACTTCATTCTTCTCCATGGATACACCCAGCCTTATCACAACTCTGAGTTTTGGCTCATAGGATAGCCTTCTTCTTCCCATCTCTAAATTGTTCGTACTCTTCAAGGCCCTGCTGGAAAGTCCCTCCTCCTTGAAGCCTGTCTTCAAATTGGAAGTGACCTTTGCCCACTTCAGCGCTCCTATTGACCTTATCGATTCTTTTCTTAAAGCACACACCACTTCCTACCTCACAGCATAGTTACCTGATAATGTCCCAACTAACAAGCAGGATTCAGGTCACATGGAGCATTTTCATGTCCCAAAGCCCCTAGGACATATTAATGATTGATGGAACTCAGGGTACTTGAGTACAGAGCATGAGTAATAAACTCATTGAACACAGTTCCAGAGACTCTGGAACCTGAAGTGTAAGGCTGGAACCAGAGATAAAAGAGAGCAGAGTTACTCAAGGGAACATTTATAGTGGTGTGGAAATCAATTACCTTAGTCTAGAGACTCAGTGGAGGGCACACAGGTAAGCAAGGATAAGAAGGGAGAACATACAAGAACTTCAGTTGTGGGAAAGAATTGCATCCTGCCCACCCAGCTGAAGGGAAGCAAAGGGCAAGATAATGGCAGTACATGAGCTTTCCACCCTCTCCTGAAAATCTCACTCATGTAAGACCCAAATATGGGGTCATCCGATTGGATGAGGGGGGCCACCAAATGTGGGGTGTCCCAATTGGGTGGTGGCCAGTGGTTCAAGCAGTGAAAGAATTCACCCAAGGCAGAACAAAAGAGATAGAAGTTTATTGAATACATCGCTAGGGAGAGGTGGGCAGGACAGCAAAGGAGAGACTGTCTGCCATGAGGCAGTGGTGAGAGACCACAGTTATAGGGTGGAGTGAGGGAGTATGCGACAGTATGGAATTTTCCCTTTTTTGGTAATCTTAGGAACTGTGCCTGGTTGTAGTTGGTAAGTTAGGGTCTATGGCTATTTCGACATGGGTCACTTAAGGATCCTGTTTGCGTTCAGCCTGGTGGTCGTCGTGGGCCCTTTTGCCTTGCTCAGGTTTCCATTGCTCAAGCCTGCTGCCTGAAAGTGGCCTCTCTACCAAATATGTGGCAAAGTTCTTGTTTTGCTTTCCTGATGGTTTCATGGTGGAGAGAAAGTTGGGGGGTGGGGGAGGAATGCGTTAGAAAAGCAAGGGTAGAGAAGCAGAGTTGTTGTGTGGGTACAGAATGGTGGTAAGTGTGTCAGTTGTTTGCACCTGTGACCGCATGGCTGACTGGGAGCTGTGGCTGCCACCACCCAGCATCATGAGAGACAGTCCTACCAAAAATCACTAGCCTGGAAAAAGATCAAAATTCAGATTTTGAAGTATGATTTCTACTGAATGTGTATTGCTTTCACACCATGCTAACATCAAAAGATTGTGAGTTAAAACATCGTAAGTTGGTGGGGCGCCTGGGTGGCACAGCGGTTAAGCGTCTGCCTTCGGCTCAGGGCGTGATCCCGACGTTATGGGATCGAGCCTCACATCAGGCTCCTCTGCTATGAGCCTGCTTCTTCCTCTCCCACTCCCCCTGCTTGTGTTCCCTCTCTCGCTGGCTGTCTCTATCTCTGTCAAATAAATAAATAAAATCTTTAAAAAAAAAAAAACATCGTAAGTTGAGGACTGTCTGTACTGGACTCTTCGGTCTTGATAGAGGAAGAATGCAAGGAAGAAGGCCTGGGATAGGTTGATGTATGAGTTTTCTTTCCCTTTATTTTTCTTCTCCTCCTCCTTCTCCTCCTCCTCGTCCTCCTTCTTCTTTTCTTTTTAAAGATTCATCTGTTTATTTTAGAAAGACAGCATGCACAAGCAGGTGTGGACAGAGTGAGAGGGAGAGAATCTCAGGCAGACTCCCCTCTAAATGCACAGCCCGACACAGGACTCAAGCCAAAGATCCTGAGATTATGATCTGAGCCGAAATCAAGATTTGGACGCTTCACCAACTGAGCCACGCAGGTGCCCCTCAGGTACGAGTCACGGCTACTGCACCAAATCTACCTCAAAGTTGGTAGTTTAAAAAACACAAAGTTATTGTCTTACAATTCTGGGGGTCAGAGTCCACAATGGGTCTCACGGAGCTAAAATCAAAGAGTAAGGGGCGCCTGGGTGGCACAGCGGTTAAGCGTCTGCCTTCGGCTCAGGGTGTGATCCCAGCGTTATGGGATCGAGCCCCACATCAGGCTCCTCTGCTATGAGCCTGCTTCTTCCTCTCCCACTCCCTGCTTGTGTTCCCTCTCTCGCTGGCTGTCTCTATCTCTGTCAAATAAATAAATAAAATCTTTAAAAAAAAAAAAACATCGTAAGTTGAGGACTGTCTGTACTGGACTCTTCGGTCTTGATAGAGGAAGAATGCAAGGAAGAAGGCCTGGGATAGGTTGATGTATGAGTTTTCTTTCCCTTTATTTTTCTTCTCCTCCTCCTTCTCCTCCTCCTCGTCCTCCTTCTTCTTTTCTTTTTAAAGATTCATCTGTTTATTTTAGAAAGACAGCATGCACAAGCAGGTGTGGACAGAGTGAGAGGGAGAGAATCTCAGGCAGACTCCCCTCTAAATGCACAGCCCGACACAGGACTCAAGCCAAAGATCCTGAGATTATGATCTGAGCCGAAATCAAGATTTGGACGCTTCACCAACTGAGCCACGCAGGTGCCCCTCAGGTACGAGTCACGGCTACTGCACCAAATCTACCTCAAAGTTGGTAGTTTAAAAAACACAAAGTTATTGTCTTACAATTCTGGGGGTCAGAGTCCACAATGGGTCTCACGGAGCTAAAATCAAAGAGTAAGGGGCGCCTGGGTGGCACAGCGGTTAAGCGTCTGCCTTCGGCTCAGGGTGTGATCCCAGCGTTATGGGATCGAGCCCCACATCAGGCTCCTCTGCTATGAGCCTGCTTCTTCCTCTCCCACTCCCCCTGCTTGTGTTCCCTCTCTCGTTGGCTGTCTCTCTCTGTCAAATAAATAAATAAAATCTTTAAAAAAATAAAATAAAATAAAATAAAAGAGTAAGCAGAGCCCTTTTCCTTCTGGAGGCTCTAAAGGAGAATCCATTTCCTTGCCTTTTCCAGTTTTAGGGGCCACCTGCATTCTCTGGCTCATGGTCCCTTCCTCCATCTTTAAAGCCAGCAATGTAGCATCTTTAAATCTTTTTGGCCTCTCTTTTCCAAATTTAAAAAACCTTTGTAATTACACTGGGATCATCTGGATAATCTAGAATAATCTTCTCATTTTAAGGTCCGCTGTTTAGCAAGCTTCATTCCATGTACTACCTTAGTTCCTCTTTGCCAAAAAAATGTAACATATTTACATATAAGATAACACATCCCTCCTAATGCAGGAATTAGGATGAGGACATCTTGGGGAGGGGGAGCTTATTCTGCCTATCAGTTAGCAAATATTATCTGTCATGAAAAAATGGAGAAAGGATCCTTATCCTTATTTTCCTTTTATCATTCTCATCAAATAGAAACATCTTTGGATCCAAAAGAGAAGAATAAACAGCTCAAGGTGGGTGAAGAGGCAGTATGTGCTCTGGGCTCTCAGATTGGAATGGAATTCACTCCAAGATACTGAGAATTTAGGAAGGAGATTTCCAAATTGCTCATGGAGAGTTTGAAGGACTTACAGAGAATTGTAAACATGTTAAAAGATTAGAAATGTACTGATTTTTATAAGGGAGAATATAGATTCCTTAAACTGTAGGTGAGTGAGTTCAACATTGGTTCTGGAAGTAACTTTGGATGAAACATTTAGGTTCACAAGCACTTAAAAGGGTCCATTGCAGTTATGAAATGACATGGGTTCACTGAGAAGAAATCACAACAGACAAATCGTATTTCCTCCACCGACATGGTTTCTCCATGGTAGGTCTAGAGGAAAGACAGGCATTGTGCATCACCAGACTATAAGAACCTCTTGGAGCTCTTCTACAGCGGAAACCATCTATGGTTCAGGGAACCTGGGTGGCTTGGTCAGTTAGGCATCCAACTCTTGATTTCGGCTTAGGTCATGATCTACCATCATGAGATCCAGCTCTGCCACGAGCTCCGCACTCAGCGTGGAGTCTGCTTGGGAGTCTCTCTCTCTCCCTCTGCCCTTCCCACAGCTCTCTCTCTCTCAAAATAAAAAAAAAGTCTTAAAAAAAAAGAAACCATCCATGGTTCATGTGTACACCATCAGTGGTGTGCTGGAGTTGGCTCACGATGGCTCACAAGAGCTGATGATACACATGTCCTCCCAACTCCATGTTCAGTGACATCACATTAATAGGTTGAAATCTGCCATTTGGGAAGTACTTATGTCATGGAAATCAGCAAATGCTACAAACCAGGAATTTTTTTGGCAGGGGTGGTAGTCAATGTTAAACATTTTCCAGCACAACACTACCTGTAATCTAGGTGTCTGCTACCGCCAAGACACAGCAGGTGCCCAATACTGTTGTCTGAAGGAATAAATAACTTGAACAAGAAACTCAACAAAGTCTTCCATAGTGAGGTTGGGGTCAATAAAGAGACATCTCAGCTGGGTACTAGTGCAACAAATATCAAAAGCGAAAAAGAAAGAAAGAGAAGGAAGGAAAGGAGGAAGGAAGGAAAGGAAAGGATAGAAAATAAAGAAACAGAAAGAAAGAAAGAAAGAAAGAAAGAAAGAAAGAAAGAAAGAAAGAAAGAAAAAGAAAGAAAGAGAAGAAAGAGAAAGAAAGAAAGAAAGAAAGAAAGAAAGAAAGAAAGAAAGAAAGAAAGAAAGAAAGAAAGAAACAAGCTAGATTGATTCTATGCCTAGTTGGAGGGCATTTTCTAAGAATGGAATAAAGAGCTCTGCCTATTGTCCTGTGAGTCTTGAGTAATCTTTGTACCAACATGAGAGAATGAGTATGTTGCATGATACAAAGATGTCTTCATCATCTGGAATGATGAGTTGCACCTAGCAGGATGAAATTTCACAGGGCAAGTGTAGGGATTAAGTGAGAAGTAAAATAATAAAATACATCATGCAAGTCAGGATGGAGTAGTGGAGAACATAGCTTAGCAGCATGAAATGTGAAAAGTGGATCTCATTTCTCCCAACTGGTCAGATGATGACTAGAGCATTATGCCCAGATCAAGGTAGTACTTGGTTGAGCTCTGAGAGAAGAGTGACTTGAGTGATGGTAGGATACAAAACTTGTCATGTGAGACATGACAGAAGGAATTTGGAGGTTTTCATTGGAGAAGAAAAGACTCAAAGAAATATGAGATTGACACCAAATATTTGGATGACTGTTACATAGACGGGGCCATCACACTGCCCAACTCCTTACATTGCAGTCTATGTGAACAGCAACAAGTCTGCACAGCTGGAAGCACTACTCTTGTATGTGGGCAAGGGGTTGCTATTCCAAATAGAAGAAGCCCCTGAGAGTGGTATTTCAGCTCAGTTTCAGCAAGAACCTCATAACTCCTAAAGAGTATTTTCTCTTGCCTTGGATAGACTCAAAGCAGAGGCTTGATGGCCACATGTGCTGGAGGTGCAATAGGGGGTTCTGTCAACAGAATAGCAGAAGGAGGGTTTTATTGGATGACCTTTACCATTTTTCAAATTGTGAGACTCACTAATCCCAGAGATGAAAATCACCATTTATCACAGTGCCTGGATGGCTCAGTAGGTTGAGTGTCTGACTTTTGGTTTCAGCTCAGGTTGTGATCTCGGGGTTATGAGATCAAGCCCCTTGTTGGGCTTGGCACCAAGCTCAGAGTCTGCTTGGGATTCTCTGCCCCTCCCTCTGCCCCTCCTGCTCCTGCACATGCTCTCTCTCAAATAAATAAACAAACAAACAAACAAATGAAAGTGTTTAAAAAATAAAAGTAGGGGCACCTGGGTGGCTCAATCAGTTAAGCATCTGCCTTCGGCTCAGGTCATGATCCTAGGTTCCTGGGTTGGAGGCCTGCAGTGGGTTCCCTGCTCAGTAGGGAGTCTGCTTCTCCCTCCCCCTCTGCCCCTCCCCCCACTCGTGCTCTCTCTCTCTCAAATAAATAAAATCTTAAAAATAAATATAAATAATAAATAAATAAGAAAACCACCATTTATGGAGCTTCAACTTATGCTTGGCATTGTGTTAAGTACTTTATATACCTGATTTAATTTAATCTTCATAACCACCCAACAAAATGGATGTTATTATTTTTAATATACAGATGAAGAAACTGAGACTCAGATTATTTGTCCATGGTCATCCAATTATTAAGTAGCTTAGCCAGAGATTATCCCTGGGAGTATATGACTACTTGATTCTTCCTGGAGCCCTGAGGATTGGAAAGAAAGCTAAGCATTCTACCCACTCCATGACTACTGGGTAGCAGGGCGATCAGGGTTGGTACCAATATTACAGTCAGGGGACTTGTGGGAGGAAGTTCACTGGAGGGAACATGGAACCACAACTGTGGGTGCTATTGACTGGTCAGTGGGGTTGTGTCTTGTAGGTAAGATTTCATACCTTGCAAGAGCTGACTTTGCTGGACCAGACTCTTACTTTCCTCCTTCTCTTGCACCGTCAACATAAATTCACAACTTCTTGATGAAAATGAAGATGCTCACAGAAACACAATCTCTAACCAAAAGCTTCCTCATTGGATTCAACGATGTGAGTCAGGAGTATTTTGCTTCGGTGCTTAAGACACTGAAATCTGAGTCTCGATGATGACTCTGTGGGCTCATAACCAGCCCCAGAATTGCTTGCATGGAGGCACTGGAAGTCTGGAGCAAGTTCCTGGGAGCTACCAAGTAGCTAACAAACTAGGAAGCATGATCTTTGACTCATCCACCCATTACACAACTCATCAGCACTACAGAGCTTCGGTGTTCACCATGTGTCACCACCTGCCAGAACCACACCTCTCCATTGCTGGAAGAGCTTGCCTGGCTAGCCTTTGAAGCATCAGAAGATGTTTGTTGACTTGGAACAATCAGTGCCTTTTCTATTACCTAATGAGCTGCACTAAGACTGCCATTCCTACTTGCCGGTCATTTTTCAGTGTGAGAATTTGGTTGTGGGCTCATATTGTGTCTTGGGCAATTACTGTGGATTTCTCTGGAACCACCCCTGTTGACATGACTTGTACTCACACCTAGGATTAAAGTCTACTCATTATCAGAGGGCAAACACCTGTCCTCACAGTGAACACAGCTAACGTTACAGCCAGGGCACAACTTATTTGGGGCCTTGTTATTTTTTTGTCTGAAGTATCTCCCGGCCATCCAGGAACTTTAGACCCCGCCGTTATTCTGTTCAATTCCCTCCCTTCTTCTCCTGTTCTTTCCATGTCAGAAAATTTACCTCAGAATCATAAAAGTTGATTCGGCAGATAAGGAAAGAAAGCACAGGAAGGCTCATTCTACATAAAATAGCAAGTGAAGTGGTCTTTTCACCCAGTTACCATGCCCCCTCAAATGAAGAACTGTTGTAATATGTGGCAGGAATGATAGGAAAGGCGGTACATAGCTTTATTTTTCTAGAGGACTCTAACATTGCCTTGGAATTCACCAAGCTCAGAACTTTATGGAAATGGCAAAATGAAATATTGAGAATAATTGAAGCAAGGCCATAGTATACACTGGGTAACAGCCCATGGTGAGTTCTGAACCCCAGCTCCAGCTCCTCTTTAGATGATTCCGGTGACGACCCTAAACAGAGGGGCAGGGGGGTCTAATTCTCTGTAGGCATGTCTCCCCATCTCACACAGTATGCCCTGCACTGGGAGGTCTGCCTCTTTCTTTTTCTTTCTTTTAACATTTTGTTTATATATTTATTTAAGAGACAGAGAGAGAGAGCACATGATCATGCGAGCAGGGGAAGGGGCAGAGGGAGATGGAGAGAATCTCAAGCAGACTCTGATGCTGAGTGGGGAGCCTAATGCAGGGCTTGATCTCATAACCCTGAGATCATGACTTGAGCTGAAACCAAGAGTCAGACACTCAACTGCCCGAGCCACCCAGGCACCCCAAGGTCTGCCTCTTTCTGTAGAATCCAACTGCTACATGTCATCTCTCTGCACATGCTTAAAGGTACAGTGTTTGGATGCTAAGTGTGGGAACAGTTGAGTGAGGCTGGTGCCCTGAATCTCTTACCCAAGGACTCTGAGTGTACACTCTGCTGGGACTCCTCTTTCCGGTGGCTGTATTCATTACAAATTGTGGTAGCAAAAAGGGGTTTTAAAGGCTCTCTTTATAGGACATATAAAGGGTCCTATAAAGAGGCTGGAGAGAGGGGGATTGGGGAGGAGAGAAGAGTGGTACAGAGCAACAACAACAACAACAACAACAACAACAAAACAACGTGAAAAGGGTGAGGAAGTCAGGTAGTAGTAGGTTGGGGCACAGCCAGCAAAGCTAGAGATGACAGTTCCTAGCTCTCAGGTGCATTCCTCCTCTCTCCCCACCTGATTTACTTCCCTCCATCCAATGCATACATTCCAACCAGCCGCTCCACATCCATGAATAGGTAGTCATGCTCTGGGCACTTAATCATCCTGACTGTTCATGCCATGCTTGGACCTCAGGACAGACACTAGACATGGAGGCACCCACTGCCCAGCGGGGGCGGGGGGGGGTCCCTGCCACGTGTGCCAGGAGAAAAGGAGTTGTTTAGGCTGTACCAGAAGGTTTCTAAGGCTGCATTAGCAATTACTTGGGATGGAGGAAATGATCACGGGTGGTGTCTTTAGGACACCAGACTAAATGCCTGGACTCACATCCCAGCTCCATGAATTCCCATATGACCTTGACAAACAAACCTGTCAGGTAAGCAGGGATTTGCTATACATGATCTCCAAGGTTCTTTACAGCCCTGACAATCTAATTTGGTGGTTATACCAGTCTGCAAATAACACATCTGCTCTTCCTGGTTACCAGTCCTTCCTCCTATATGATTGTCTCATTTACTTACCATTTGAGATAAGACATCAAAGACCATTGTCTTTCCTCATCACAATGGATTACATATTGCATCTGCTGATGGTCCCTGATAGACTCAGGATGTTGCAATGCGGGAAGCACAGTGTTGAGAGGAAGGAATGCTTGTTCCCGGTTCCTGACACTGTCATAGAGAAAGCATGCGCAGACAAGTTCAGCCTGTCTCTCCACATAGTACTCCCCAAGGGAGGAGGAGTGACCAACTGGAAAATTCTCTTTTGGAGCAGCTTACTCTCTGCAAACACAGATTCTCTGCTTCTCCATGCAGTGAACTTACCAGAACACATTCTTCTCCTCAGAGAGAGAAAAGACTACTATTTGGGGGATACATAGTAGGAAGTCTGGGGAGGTGAAGTCATGGTGTCCTTTGCAGCCATAAAGCTCGTACTTTGATCTTTGTCTTTGTAAAATCTTAAAATTATGTCTCAGTCACTTTGGAAAGTGGCTTAGGAGGGAGGAGTATGGTCAACGAACACCACCTTGTGTCCCAATATATGGCCATCCTTGGGCCTGGATGCTTGAGAAAGCATGCCGCCAGCTTTGATACAGCACAGAGTGATTTGCCTCAAGGGTCCCAAAGCAACCTGAGGAAAGAAGGACACCCTGCAGGGGTATTGGCCTCCTACCAGGGAATCCCAGGCCCCTGACTCTAACAGAAAGATGCTCCATCCTTCATTTTCTTCTGTAGCTCGGTGCAGTGGAGAATGTTCTGGGTTCGGAGTCAGAGGATTTGAATTCAAACCTCAGCTCTGATGGTTATTAGTTGCACAATTGTACGTTTATGTAAGTCTCCTGAGTCTGTTTCTCCCTCTTTAAGATGAACCTCATGATACTTACTCAGTCCTTGTGAAAATCTCATTCAATAAGGAAATAAGTGGGAATGCGTTTGTCAACTCTACGGATGGGAGTGGTTGCCAGCAACCGCACTGAGAAGGAGTGCATTGTGCTCCTCTCACCCACCCACCTCCCTCTGCTTTTCCTCCCGAGTTCTGGTGGTCCCAAGCTGGAAATGAGAAAGATGCAGTAGTTTTCTGATGACTACAGCATTGCTAAGTTTTCTGTGAACCCCTTCTTCTGGAGCAAAAGGAGAACTGGGGCCTTAGCCAGGCCAACTGGGGCTAAATCAGTTTGGCAGGTGGGAATTCTGAAAACTGTGGGGAATTCACTTGTCAGAATCCCTGGTTACCCTTATCATCTCTAAAACGAATATAATCATTCCAATCTCATAAAGTTCTCAGAGGGAATAAATGGGCTCAGCTATCTGGCACATGATTAGAAATTTAAATGTTATTTCTTTCCACTAAACACTGGGTAAGATGCTCGTCACAAATGTTTCTTACAGAAGTACCTTGCTTTGCAGAAATGCGATTTTTGAGGACCACACGACAAAGAAAGCTCACAGGATGTCAGGTTCAAACTTGAATCCACACAGAGAACTGTCATGTGACATCTGGACAGATTTGAGTTTGATAATTTTTTTAGTCAAATACCAGAAAAACGATTAGCAGTGACTTTTTTTTTTTAAGATTGTATGTATTTGAGAGAGAGGGAGAGAGCATGTGCAGGGGAAAGGGCAGAGGGAGAAGCAGACTCCCCACTGAGCAGGGAGCCTGATGTGGGGCTCCATCCCAGGACCCTGAGATCATGACCTGAGCCAAACGTACACACTTAACCCACTGAGCCACCCAGGCATCCCAGTAGTGACTTTTAACATTAAAAGTTGCGATTACAAAGCCATGTGAGTTCTTTGCCAACAGTCAAACCAGAATGAGACTTCTCCAATTCTATACCCCTGACCTAGATCCCCATGTGGTCCAAGCCTTCATGTCCCACCTACACTAGTGCAATGGTCTCTTCATGGGCCTTGTCTTGGCCTTATTTTGAACTGCTCTCAAATTCCTCCTCAATAAAGCTTCCCTACTGTTGCCAGGTGAATTTTTCCCAACACACCACTCTGACTTCATCAGTTCCCTGCTCAGAGACCTGCACTGTTCCACAATCACATTTTGCAAACTTGCCTTCCATTCCTCCTTTTTATGCAGCCTTCAACCCTTTCTAGTGCCCTGCACCTGTATGGATCAGTGAGTCACCGGGTGCAAGTGACAGAAACAGTCTCTGGGTATTGGGCAGTTTGCAGACTGATCAGCCACAGCTCTGTATTTCTAGAGCCTGAACAGCCGAGCCACAGAACTGGCTTTATGAGGAAAACACCTTGGTCGTTTCCCCGAGCACTAACCAGACCTGTGGTTTTCCCTGCTGCCACTTCTGGCTCAGAAATTCAATTTTATTGTAACTGTTATTTCTGCCAGCATCTGTGACATCTCTTCAGCAGGAACTCAGTCTGGAGGGCTCTAGAAGCCAGAGTTCTGCTACCCTATGGACAGAAAAAATAAACATGTATACACTACTGTTTCCTTATATTACTCACTTCAAAATCACTGTCCCTGTGGATAAGCCTTACAGATGGGGTCTGGATTACATGTTTGTGCTACCGTTGACAGGAATGCTGGGAGAATTCTTTTGGCTTTTACCTGGGGGTGGGGTGGGGTGGGCTGAGATTTATAAGGTGGCAAATTCCCAAAACACAGCAAGGGTGCTCAAAAATGGCTGGGCAGCTAGAAAATATGACGAATATTTACGATATAGTCAACCCTGTTTACTCACCATTAACCTATACCCTTCCTGCTTACTTAAGCTTACCAATGACAAGTCTTCTGCCTTGAGATAATGCAACTATTCCCCAAATGAAAACATCCTCTGTTCAAAAAGGAGACAACTCAAGGTCTCACCATTTAGGGCATCCAGCTTCAAGGCCTGGATTTCTGGTGATGTACATTCTTTCTCTAGTTTCATCTGGATTCTGACTTTATATCCTGTAACCTGTGGATTATATTGTAAAGATCACCCCCAGCACTACAACCCTCCATATAAATTAGTAAGGGTATAGGAAAGAGGAAAAAGAACAGTTATGACACAGGAAGGAAAAAATACAAGTAGAATATAGCCTTTCCCCCCACTATTGATTAAATGGTCAGAGTTGCTGTTTATATGTCTTCTTTCCTCTGCCATCATCCTGTGCTCCTTTGCCCTCAGTTAGCACGTTGGCTGGATGATTCTATTCGTGTTTTTCATTTGACTGCTCCTGGGTGAAGAAATACTGGGAGGTTGTGAAATATTAAGAAAAATGTATTTTGGTTTCTGTCCCCGGTTGCTGACTCAGACTGTACATTCCTAAATGATCAGAGCGCCAGGAGAATCTTTTGTTCTACTGAGATGACTCTCGGTGGGCGATAGGGGATGGTCACCAGAAAGACCAGGCCATGATTAGAAGCTTGGAATTTTCAGCTCCAATGAGGGGAGAAGGGCTAGACATGGAGTTCATAGTTGATCAGGCCTACGTGACGGATACTCGGTAACATCCCAACAGTACGGGGTTTGGGGAGCTTCTGGGCTCGTGAACACATCCATGCACCCGAACTTGGTGAGGACAGAAGCTTCTGAGCGTGGCATCCTCCCAGAGCTCACCCGAAGTATCTCTTCATCTGGCTGTTCGCCCATTTCCTTTATCATATCCTTTAATACGCTGGTAAACATAAGGAAAGGTTTCTCTGAGTTCTGTGAGCCATTCTAGCGAATCGAACTGGAGGAGGGGAGCCATGGGACCCTTAGATTCATAGCTGATCAGTCAGCAGCACAGGTGACAAGTGGGACTTGTGACTGGCACCAGAAGCGGGGTGGGAGCAGTCTCGGGGGGCTGAGCCCGTAACCGGTGGGATCTGATGCTGTCTCCGGGGACTGTCAGACTGGCATGAAGTTGTAGGACACCGAGCTGGTATCTCAGAGAATTGCTCGGTGGGGGAGCCTCCACATACCTGGTGTCAGTAGGGCCGTGAGCGTGGCGGGGTGAGGGCGCAGGAGATACAGAAGATTCCGGAAGACCGGGTCTTTCCTTATGTAGACCTAAGGTATATCTGGCTTTCAGACATACCTTCTCCCTGCCTCCGTTGCATAACAGCATCCCTCTTCCTCCTTGAAAATCAGGGTAAGTCATTCTAATCAACACCGTGACCCCCTTTATGCCTGTTCTTCAAGTGATAGGAAGAGCCCCAAATGGCCACGTGACTGGTTCAGCTTTTACTTCGGTGTCATCGTTTTTGTGTCCCTGGTGGCAATGTTCCTCGTTTGGTAGGAAGCCTGCTAAACCAGCAGCCCGCGTAGCTGTGCAAGTGAGCGTCAAGCTAAGTGGTATATGCAGCAGTGAAGATGCTACGCCCCCCATTTCTGCTTTTTCTTGCTCTGGATCCTGCGCAATCCTGGAAGGATTGCTCACACAGTTGAAAGGTCAAAACAGCACGCTTGAATGTGGCATAGAGTGCCTCCCGCATCTAAAGAGGTCTGCCGAGCAATGTGCTGCTTTCTTAATGGTAGAAGTTGCAAGGCCACCTGCCTCCTCCTTTGAAAGTGGTATCCCAAGCCTTGGGGCGCCTAGGTGGCTCAGTGGGTTAAGCGTCTGCCTTCGGCTCAGGTCATGATCCTGGGGTCCTGGGATTGAGCCCCGCCTCGGGCTCCCTGCTCAGCGGGGAAGTCTGCCTCTCCCTCTCCCTCTGCCTCTCTGCCTGCTCATGCTCTCTTGCACTTTCTCTCTCAAATAAATAATGAACAAAAATCCTAAAAAAAAAAAATGCGGTATCCCAAGCCTTGCCGGTTATGAGAGCTTTATACTTAACGAGGCGGGCAGCAGCCTCTGTATCTTCCTGGCGTGCGTCTCTCACTTTAGTCACATCTGTATCTTCCCCAAGGTTCCTAAAGCGCCTGCGGCATCCCGGCCCCAGGTTCTATTAGCTCGATGTCATCCATGTAATGGGCCAGCATCATGCCCTGTGCAATAGGGAGAAAGCCAAGCACGGACTAAACTGTGGCACAGGGGCAGAGTCCGTGTAATCCCAAAGCAGACCGGCGAAGGTGGACAGCTGCGCCTGCCAGGTGAAAGCAAATCGCAGCTAAATGCTTTCTCCTCATTTGAATGGATAAGCACAGCTACCACACCCGTAGGTGCACACCAGATGTTAGGAACTGGGCGTGTTTGCTCGGGTGAAGAGACCACATCTGGAGCGGCAGATACAATTTGAGTCCCGACCTAATTAAAGCTATGATAATACTGTATATTTCTTTGAGTTTATCTGACAGCTGCATGGGTAAAACGGATTTGTTTTAAAAAGGGCTATGAAAGGAACCATTCCCACACTACCATAACCACAATCAAATCTTTTTCGATTGCATATGCATTTCTGAGAATCTTCCCGAATGTGTCATTGCTTCTGGCTAGCTCTTGCAGTGGGGGGGGGGGGGGGGGGGGGGGAGAAGCTGGAGAGCTGAGCTCTCCGATACCATATCCACTACCCACGGGTGGCTACCGAGCACTTGACATGTGGTTCGTCCATAATTAGATGTTCTGTAAGTGTAGCTGAGGACAAAAATAAGTGTTTTAATAAGTTGTGTATTGATTTCACGTTGAAAAGATACTATTTTGGATATAGTAGGTTAAACAAAAAATACGACTAAAATTCATGTCCCCTGTTTCTTTTTACCTTCGTCAAATATGAGCACTAGAAAATTTAAAATTAGATGTGTGCTCACATTCTATCTCTATTGGACAGTACTCCTTGAATGCTTGATTTGCTTCTCTTACAATAGCCCTCATGACGGGTCAGGAAGCAAACTTGGAAATTATGCTCATTGCTAAATTTATCTGTTCCAGCTACACTCAACCACAAGGTAAGTGCAGGGTTTCACAGGGCCCAATGGGAGGCTGATTCGAATTAGAATATTTATCATCTGATCATCATAAGGCTGCCACTCACTGCTAATCCACAGAGCCATCCTAGTTTGCCATGATTTCAAAGCCAAAGGTTTGGAGATTTTCTTTCCCTCAGTGTATGTTGACGCTAATAAGTAGTGGTCCCTTTGGAGAAGACGAGGAGAGAGAGGCACAGTATGACCCTGACGTGTTATCATAGAGGCTGTTGTCAGGGATATGCACCCTTCCTTTCATTTAAGGGGCTCAGAGTTTCTGGAATAAATCAGACCTGTAAAATGAGTGAGGACATGGGGTTCTCTATGGCAGTGGCTCAAGGAAGATCTCTTTCCACTAGGATGCAGTTTTTTTTGGTTCCAGAAATCAAGTACAACGTTGGAGGAGGCTGCCCATCTGTTTCACCTCTGGATCTGCTTATTAGATACCGTCAAAGAGTCAGACCATTCTGGTTCCCACCGTAGTACCTTGGCCACGTACATTAATCATAGATACCATGCCTCTGATAGATAAATGCCATGTTTGGCCTTGCTCAAGAGCCCTACCCTGATCCCACCATCCTTACTGAAACCAGGAAGATATTTTGTACAACTAGTCCCTCCCATCGGCATCTTTGGCCAAATACCTTTACAAAGATCCTTGCTCTCCCTGAACAAATATGTTTTTCAGTGCTTTGGTGATAGGAATACATTCTTGCTCTTTAATGGGAGATGGACTGAATCACGAATGATAAATGCATTCCCCAATTCCTGTCTTCCTAGGTCTCTCTATTCTGTCCTTGCTGCTGTCCCAGAAATTTCTGACTTTCTGGCCTTCATTTGATGTGTTCCATCTGTGAGGCAGTGTCCAGCCAGCCAACTGAGAAAAACAATCAGATGTGCTCCCAGCTGTTGGAGCTAGTGTTTTCATCCAGAATCTCTGGCAAGAATACCATCTTGAAAAATGTAGCCTAATTTTTATTTATGTCCCTCTCTCTTTTGCCAAGCCCTTCATCTCACACACATTGGCCAGGGTTTTGCTGATAAAAATTAGCCAAGATTTAAAAATTCCTTTGATGTCTTAACCATCTTCCTGGTTCTGGGCCCCTGAGGACATACTAGGATATAATTCTAGTTATAAGTTTGGAGTTAATCAGAGATGATAAGGGTGGGGCATGAAGAAACTGGCTTCCCCTTGCAGAGCAGCTCCCTAGAGAAGATCGTTGTGGGATCCCCGCTGGAAGAGGAGGAAGAGAAGCTGCCTCTGCTGGCACGAGGCTCTGTGGGATTCGGGATACTCTGAAGCACGCGAATCCCCCCAAATCAGTTCTTGGGGACCTACTTCCTTCTGGTCAATGCCATAACTTTTACAATAGACCTGATGAAGCTATGGATTCAGCTACGGTTTTAATTTAACAAGTTTCAGAATCAGATTTTGAATATTAGGTAGCAGCAGAGAGAGCTGACCTATGAGTAGGAGACTGGAACAGGGAAATACAGTTAGTAGCACTGAGAGCCCACCATATGCAGGAACAAATTGGAGAGTGGTGTCCTTGAGAAGTCAGGTAAAGCAGGAAGTCAGATGCAGTGGGCTGTCATCCTGACACGGATTTTTCTTAGGTGTCCGCCTTCTGGGAATTTGGGAAGTCAGACCCTCATGAATGCAGACTTAGGGTCAGTATGGAACATGAAAGGATTCCCAACTGTAGAAAGGAAGCAGGTTGTAAGCGGAACATTCCCATGTGACCTGCACAAAGGGAAAAAAAGAAAAGTTTCTAGCCATACAGTGGTCATAAAGGTGGGATGGTTTCTATAAGCAAACAGAATTCCTCTTAGATTAGAGCAATAACTTTCCTTCTGGTCCCTGCTGTCAAGGTCATTATCACTAAAAAAACTCTTATCTCCATGTAGCAACCAGAGAAATCTTTCTAACACACGAAACATTCAATGGCTCCCTACTGCCTTCAGGATAAAGCTTAAATTCTTTATGTAGGATTTCAAGGCTTAGCATGCTCCTGCCCTGTCGTTCCATCCATCTTCATCTCATGGTCCCCACCTCCCATCCCTACCCCTATCCTCAACCCTATTGCTTCCCAATGACCCTGAACTTCATCCAGGACTCTGGATGGGAGGCGGGGAGAGCTGTTCTTTAACAGTGCACAGCCTTCTAATGGGGTGGATTCTATCAACAGAAATACCATGATCACAAGGCTTCTGCTAGTCCTTTTTATTTCTAAGGGAGAAATGGTTCCTTTTGTCCAATTGAGCATCTTGATGGGTTTTTGAGCTCAACAGGTGGGCCTGGACTAAGTGTGCAGTCTGTAGCTAACCTGCCCTGTGTCGAGAGTAAGCAGAATGCGACTAGGAACAAAAACAAGGATGGGGAGCTGAGAAGGTAAAGAAAGGACACCACTAGGTGAGAGAAAGAGAGCCCCAGGCAGTGAGTGAGAGAGAGAGAGATTGAAGGGGTACCACCACTACCATTGAGAAATCCTCAGTGGAAGGAAGGCCGGACAAAGGACTTTGCATGTCTGAGGAGCAAGTTGAAGTCATTTGTTGTGCACCGTGGCGTGGCCCCACAGCTCATCTCTCGCGACTTGGTAAACCTCAACAAAACTCGAAACCACTTTTACTTCCCCATTTTCTTTCACGTCCCTACTCCTAGGTTTGGAGATAAGTTAGAATTTTAGCCAAGACTATTGAACTTTCCCCTATAAAAAGTCTTATGTGATCCAAAAATTTCTCACTATTCCATGCGACACTAGCACTATCCATTCAGACCACGACTAACCCAAGGTTCCTTACCTACCACAGGTTCCTTGAATTCTGTCAATTCTCCCTTGCAGAGATTTCTGATTTGGGTTATTTTCTTGATGAAGAATTTTCCTGATGAATTTCTTCAGAGAACATGGCTGGTATACTTTCTGAGGCCCTACGTGTCCAAAAAATGCCTTTTTTTTTTTTTTTTGCCTTCCTATAATAGTGTTTTGACTGGACGTGAGCTTTTCTGATCCTAATCCACTTCCCCTCCGGACTAGCCTCTGGTATGGCTGAGAGTCCAATGCTGGCCTCACCCTCTTTCCTTTGTCAGTAACTTGCTCTTCCTGGCTGATGAAGGTGAAATTCATCCTTGAAGCTCAGAACTTTCACCAGGATGCTTCTTTGTGGGTGTGTCTTTTCAGTAAGACCACCTGGACCCTTTAAATAGAAATCATCATGCCTTCAGGTTTCTTCTCTCTTCCGCTTTCTCCCGGGCCTCCTACTGTTGGACTAGTAAGTCTCCACCCAGCCAGGCCTTTAGTCTTGGATCTGTGCATTTTTTCATTTAGAATGCTTTCTTTTGTTTTGTTTGGTGCTAGGTTATTAAGACACCCTCCCACCCCAAACACAAATTTGGTTTTTAGATGGAATCACACTTTATCTATGTCGAAATTCTAAGTTTAGAAATCTTGCCCTTTAGTTCCATAATTTCATTTGTTATGCTCTAATTCGGTCTTCTTGAAAGTTCTCATTGTGTTTTCCCACTCATTATAATGTTTTTTAATTGAATTTCCCCTCTATTTCTCCCATTAATTCTGCCTCCACTTACCCACATCTTCTGGCCAGCTTGGTCTCTTCCCTTGCAAACGACATGTTCTCTTCGTCTGCAATTTCTTTTGCCTGATAATTTGGCAAGTCAGCTGTTGGAATCCCTCCAGCCGTGGTGGGCTGACTGCCACTGTAATATGGGCCAGCTGTAACAGGGACAGGAAGCCTGACATTTCTGTTGAAGGCTTTGGGGGCGGGGTCTCTGCTCTTCAATGGAAGAAAGCTCAATCTTCTTTCTAAAGCCACTGCCGTCAGTGGGATCACACCAGTTTCTCCCAGACAAGATCACAGCAAGGATTTATGGCAGTCAGATTTGGATCCTTGTGCCTAGATTTCAAGCAACGAGCTTCTAGAAGCTGTGTCTGGACTCTTTATTCTGTGGCTGAGTGGTCCTAGCTGGGAGGGACTGAGATCAGAAGTGACTATAACAGCAGCGCCTGGGTGGCTCAGTTGTTAAGTGTCTGCCTTCAGCTCAGGTCATAATCCCAAAGTCCTGGGATTGAGTCCCACATCGGGCTCCCTGCTTGGTGGGAAGCTTGCTTCTCCCTCTCCCACTCCCCCTGCTTGTGTTCTTTCTCACTGTCGCTCTCTCCCTCTCTGTCAAATAAATAAAATCTTTTTTTTTAAAGTGACTATAACAGGTTGTCATTTTCCTAGAACTCCCTGGGATGGCAAGTGCAGCACTCAGCAGCTTTGGTTCATGTCTTCGGACACAGCAATGGTAGTCTTCCACACATTTCCCCACCTTGGGCCAATCCAAGAAAACAAGTAAAAATTTTAAGTTCCAGCTGCCCTTGTAGCAAAGTTGAAAATTCGTTTCTAAGAAAAAAATATTTGAAAACTTTCTGTTAGCTTTTCAGTGTTTTTTCCTCTGTGTCTAAGTTCCCATGACCAGGTCTCTTGTTCGCCAGTCAACGTCTGCCATTCTGTGCGATCTGCCTTGAAGTTCCTGGGTGTTGTGGCAACCTCTGGCGATGACACGTCCACGGGGCCACTGTTTGGTTCCTGATCACCATTCCACCATGTGGCAGGGGCGGTTCCCCCACACACCAAGCAATGCTCAGGACACCAGCTGGGTGTCCTACAACTTAACTCCATTGTGACACTGTCTACCCAGAGATAGCATGAGATCTCACAGGGTAAGGTTTCAGTTATGGGACCGTTCCCTAACCTGCCCCCTGCCACTTCGGAAGCCAGTCCAGGTTATCACCTGTGATTCTGACCAACTGGCTATAGATTGGAGTTTCCAACCACCCTGGCCTTGGGTTCCATTAATCTGCCTGAGTGGCTCATAGAACTCAGAGAAACATCTCACTTACTAGATTACCAGTTTACTAAAGGAAATAACTCAGGAACAGCCAGATGGAAAAAATACAGGGCCATGCCGTGAGGAAAGGCTTGGAGTTTCCATACTCTCTCCAGGCACGTGGATCTCCCCCAAATCTCCATGTGTTCACCATCCTAGAAGTTCTCTGAGTCTCATCCTTTGGGTTTTTATGGAGGCTTCATTACATATAGTAGGATTAATTCTATCACTGGCCATTGGTGATTGATTCAACTTCCAGCCGCTCTCCTTTTCCTGCAAGTCGGGGTGGGGGATGGAACTGAAAGTTCCAACCCTCCATTCACAAGTTTGGTTCTCCTGGCAACCAGTCCCAACCCTAGGTGCAGTCTGAGAGTCACCTCATTAGTATCACAAAAGGCCTCTCTTCAAGCAGGAAATTATGAGGGTTTTAGGAGCTCTGTGCCAGAAACGGGGATGAAGATCAAATATATGGTTATTATTATTATTTTCTGAAGTAGGCTCCACGCCCAGTGCAGAGCCCAACTCAGGGCTCTAACTCACGACCCTGAGATTGAGACCTGAGCTAAGACCAAGAGTGGACGCTCAACCGACTGAGTCACCCAGACACCCCTATGTTTCTTATTATGAATCACAGCATCTCGGCCACCTCATTTAGACATCAAAAAAATTAAGTCCTCAGGGCTAAGCCTCAACTCTCCTGCCCACAAGGCCACCACCTTCACTCCACTGTCCTCGACTTGTGTGAAATCCATCCCATGCTAATATAGCTCTACCGAAATATTCCTTGAAATGTCCCAGAAAGTGCCTGCATCAGAATCTAAGGAAAGCTTATAAAGGTATAGAGTTTTTGGCTTTAGGACACGGGAGTGGAGCACAGCAGTTGGCATTTAAAATAACTCTTGGGGCACCTGGGTGGCACAGCGGTTAAGCGTCTGCCTTCGGCTCAGGGCGTGATCCCTGGAGTTATGGGATCGAGCCCCACATCAGGCTCCTCTGCTATGAGCCTGCTTCTTCCTCCCACTCCCCCTGCTTGTGTTCCCTCTCTCGCTGGCTGCCTCTATCTCTGTCAAATAAATAAATAAAATCTTAAAAAAAATAAATAAAAAAATAAAGTGACTCTTATATGGGATGCCTGTGTGGCTCAGTTGGTTAAGTGTCTGCCTTCGGGGCAAATCATGATCCCAGAGTCCTGGGATCTAGTCCTGTATCACGCTCCTTGCTCAGTGGAGAGCCTGCTTCTCCCTCTGCCTGCTGCTCTCCCTGCTTGTGCTCTGACAAATAAAATCTTTAAAAAATAAAATAATTCTTACACTACAGTTTGGGAATTGTGGAAGGTACAAAGCCATGCGAAGAAAATTCCCCTTCAGATGGCCACGCTCACTGCTCAGTGCCCAGAGTCAGAGAGCACCCAGGAAACTCTCTTTGAATGATACAGAAAATTGTCCTCGAAAGGAATAGCAGCTGGAAACATGCCAGCCAGGTAAAATTCCTTGAATGTTGCCCTTTTCATGGGTACAACTCATTCCACACAGAATGTGTTGCAGTGCTCTGCTGTGAATGCCAGGTTCTCAGCCTTCTAGATTCCGTGGACTATTCTCTTCGGAATGCAGGTCTGTGCAGCGAGATCTTGCGTTTTCTGCCAGGCCTTGCCGCTCAGGCCATTGGCACTGACATTCTGAACAGTGTTATATGGGCTACAATAGCACCATTTAGAATAGTTTAAATAAGTCAGATTGATTTTCATCTAGAATGCTAGAATATTTGCTCTGAACCACCCAGGGCTGAGGGGTCAGTTGCCCTACAAAAGATCATACAACCCTCTCCATCAGATTGTGAACAGTTCTTTTCCTCAAGCCTGGGAGGAAGAACGGCTACTTTGTCGACTGTGTAACTAAGCTTTCATTTTCACTTGGTGACTCGAGATCCTTATCACACAAGCTTTTACTGAGAACGTGGCTTTCCAAATGCAGGATTTCCTTTAATGCTCGCCCTGACCCTGCGAAGTAGACCACTCTGGTGCCCACTGAGGCACAGACGCGGTGTGCAGGACGCAAATGGTTGACGCTGGAGAGTGGACCCAAGCAGGCTGGCACCACAGATGGCATTCCTGGTACGTGATAAGCTACAGGTTTAAGATTAGTGACACGGTCAGGCTTATCTTTGTTCATTCATTCATTCATTCAGGAAAGTGGACTTTGTATCAGGTCCTAAGCCAGGAGCTTGGGACACAAAGTCAAGTACATTACTGACCCTCCCTGCCTTTGGTATTTCCAGTTTAAAGATGAACACAACTATAGGACCAATTAAAATGGTATTAGGTGCGAGGGTAGAAGTGCAGGGTGAGGCTGTGCAGACACACGGTACACAACCCGTGCTAAGTCACGGAGGACCTGGCACCCGAGTCGAGTCCCAAGGGCAATGTGGAGGTTGGAGGAATGGAGTTTGAGGAAGCAACGTGCGCGAAGGCCCAGAGCAGGAAAGAGCCGACGTCGGGGAAACTGCAGTCAGTTCACAATGTGAGTTAATGTGAGTGGGTTTGGCTAAACAGCAAGAGGGGAGGTGCTGGCAAGAATGTAATCGAAAATGGCCTTTCTACCATGAGTAAACCTTGGGCTTTATCCTGAAGGTAACATCGAGCCATTAAACTGTTTTAAGAGGAGTCATGGGGCCAGGTTTTCTTTACATTGAGAGGATATTGGTGGCCTGGGGAGGGACGGCCTTGCCTGCAACCCTGCCCTCAGACCAGAGGTCCGAATTCGAGTTCAATCCACACAGAGGCTGCAAACCTCCTGCCCGACAGTGTGAGACCGAAGAGAATTATGAAAATGCTGTGTGCATTTCTATGGTGTAAATGACGAAAATGGACTTTAAAAGACAGAGAAAATATGAACTGATTAATTATCAACGAAATAAACTGAGAAAGGTTTTTGAAATGTCAGGCCCCTAAAGCATTATGGATAAATTCTTTCAGACTTCCAAGGAATAGATCATTCCTGGCTAAATAATTTCTGGAGCACAGGTCGGGGGGAAAAAACCCAAATGACTTTGCAGTTAGCATAATCCAGAAAAACCTAGAAAATATTTCATTAAATACTAGCAAATAAAGTTCAGAAATGTATTGAAAAAACAGTATCCAAAGGCCAAGTAAACTTTGTGTCAGAAATGTGACTGCATAAAGGCTGTGAAAATATTGTTACTTCAAAGCTGAAAATGGTTCTGTTCTAAGACAGGGAGGGAAACCACATTTGGAAAGGCTTATCTTTGATCGGGACGCTGCTGTGGGCCATTTAGTCGCACAAATGGTTCATCAGTTATTCCCATGTCCACCCCATCTTGCCTTGGGGTTAACATTATCCTAAATGCAAAGATTTTAGCAGTGTCCTGTATGGTAATGTAAACTGTTTATTACGGTTAAGAAAAGAGACATGGAATGCACAATAAGAAAGCATTAAGACCCTCAAGTAAGATCAAGAAACGGAAGAAATTCCAGTGGTTATAAATCATACATACAAAAATAATCCTGCCATTTAAAAAATCCATATTTGAGGGGTGCCTGAGTAGCTTGGTGGGTTGTCTGACTCGATCTCAGCTCAGGTCTTGATCTCAGTGTTGTGAGTTCAAGTCCTGTGTAGGACACCATACTGGGCATGGAGCCGGCTTTAAAAAAAAAAAATCCATGTTTAAACAATGAGGTACAATATTTTCATCTGTCCATTTTAGAAAGATTTCGAAACTGGCCATTCTGCATTTGAGCAAGGATGCCAAACATGAACAGCTCTGTGTGCTCTCTCGAATCCATCTCAGCAGCAGGTGTCAGAAGACTGGAAGGAAAGAATACATTAATGGTGGTTTCCATATTTCCTTTATTTCAAAAAATTCAGATATAATTAACAGACCATAAAATTTGTCTTTTAAAGTATACAATTCAGTGTTTTTTGTATATACACAAGGTTGTGCAACCATCACTGTTTTATGGCAAAACATTTTCATCATTTCAAATTCCTTTTAGACTCTTCCTCCCCTGGGAGCTGCTCTCCAGTTCAAAGTAGTCTTCCCTCACAGGCTGATGGTGAAATAAGTCTGGAAATGCCTGCAGCTTGGGAGGAGCCTGGCCCTGGACAGTGTGTGGGACAGCTCAGTCAGTCTCCCATGTAGGTCTCCAGCAGTGGAGCCATTCCTTTCCTGTCCTTGGTTGGGCCTTTCCCAGCCACTGGAGTGGTACCATCTAAGAGGCTGAGTCAGGTTGTGAGCCAAGGCAGGAGGGGGCCAAAGGGGCCAATGGGTCTCTTCTCCAGGAGATTACGGGCCAGTGTTTCTCAGGTCTGCCTGCTCAGAACAAGCAGAGCTCAGGCCTCACCCCAGAATAACTGAACCAGAATCTCTGTGGGCAGGGCCCAGGCATCTGTATTTTTTAAAAAAGAGTTCTCTGGGTGCCACCAACATAGAAAAGCCCAATGTTAAGCCATGAGGCTGACTGTAGTGTAGGTAAAAAGGAAGATTTCAAATTTAACACTTGACAGAATTCTCCCAGTAATTCTGATGTGAATGGTGGAACACGTTTTTATAAAAATATAAAATAAGAAAAGGAAAGACAGTAAACAAAACTACATTATTGTTAATGTTTTGATTGTATTCAAATTTTTATTTTGAACAAAAAACTTAATACAATGATTTTAAATAATAAAACGTGGTATATTCTAGACACTTTTTTTAAACGGTTTATTAAATTTGGACTCCTACAGTTCTGTTGTGACGCTTTCTTCAACATTTATATTATTTCTTACCATATTATCACCACTCTAAACTTGCTAAACAGAGAATCACTCCATGTAAGTGAAGGTTCACTTAAGCTTCATTTTACCACATAAAACACACGTACAGAACAGTCATTTTTTATATTTACAAAACACAAGAAGTCTGTCCAGCCATTTGGAATTGTTGTTACATTGCCCATACTGAGATTAGCAAAAAGCTAAGTAATAAGCAAGATTTCACTTCCGCAGTGCAAAAGATGGCATCAACCAAACTTCGTTAAACAAACCAACAAATTACAAACATATTCAGCAAACTTCAACTTGTGTAATAGAGATTAAAAAAAACAACAACACAAAGTGGGTCACAACTAGACTGGTTTTCACTGTGCAACTTTCCTCAGGGAACAATACTACCCATTTCACATAGCAAGGAATATGCATCAAAGCCTTTGTTCATGAAGAAAATGCCCTTCAAACAAATTCGTCATAAGGCGCAAAAAAAAAAAAAAAAATTTTTTTTTAAATGAAGCAGTCTGGCCCAGAGAAAAGCTTATACATAATGTGTATACACAGTATATACACATTAACAGACATATTACAGCCGCGACTATGTTAGTCATTAGACAAATGAATTGGCTCAGTGAAGTGAAAATGTGTCCATTTTCTATAAATATGTAATTATTGCTGATATGCTACACATTACGCTCTGACACGGAAACTACAGTAAGTTAGAATTTAAAGCTGCCATATTGCCAGCGTCAGCCCTGCAGCAGGCGTTCATGTGGACAACATGCCATCATCTCCTGAAGAAAAAGCAAAAATTCCATGACAGGAAAGGAAAAAAAAAAGAAAAAAGGCTTATGCACTGTCCCCTACATTTTTGCCTATTTAAAAAAAAAAAACAAAAAACAAAAACTAGTCCAGTTCACCACAAGTTAAGCACAACCTGACAAGCAAGTTCGGCAGCGGGATGGGGAGAGAGGAGTGAAAGGCAGCATGCATTTACAACTAGCACTGATCTAGTCCATTCTGTCATACAAACTGGAATACAAAAATCCAATTTAAATAAGACTAGACTGTTAAGAGTTAAAAAAAAAAAACAACACACACAGTAGACTTAGTTTGATACTGATTAATTTTAAGAGTAAAACTCATCCTGTCCCCACTTAATACTCTACTGCAATTTATTTGATGGCTAGAATATTTACTTACTTAAAAAAGATATTAAATACCTGTATCATGAAATTACATTCTTTTTAACAGTAAGACATACTGTGTAAGAAAATAGCTCATGTGTGAAATGTGTCTGAAATGCATTTTTCCTCACAACTATCAAAACATCCACTCACACTAAAACAAAACCACCCCAACCCTCCCTCCCTCCCCCCAAGAAAAAAAGTTCAGGAAAGATGGGGTGGGGTCGGGTAAGGAGCAGGGAAGGAAAGGTTTACCAGCACAGTGATTAACAATGGTTCAAAACAGAACCAACACGAGTTGGTCAAAAGGATGCCTTCGATACATGGCTACAATTAAAAACCAAACTCAACCACTTTTGGTTCATTGCAGTGAGACCAAAAAAATCTCTCTCACAGATTCATATAAATACTAGACTCCAGCTCTTTTATTATTATTATCTTTAAAGTTTTCCCATTTGTTTTCGCAAGGCCTAGCTACCTTATTACAATTTATATTTGCTCTGCAACAACTACAAGAGGTAGGCATAGAGCATGAAAAAGTTTCTTAGTTAGTACCTCGCTGTGGGCTGCTCACCACGTTCATACCTTTCACTTTAGACATGTCGAGGGGTTACTTTCGAGTCTTTCCTAAACCCCAACACAAAGCTGCTGCCACCCCATGAATGTTCTGGAAGAGTGTACTCACAGTAAGAAACTTTCTCTACTGAAGGATACTGTCATAGTGTTTGCTGCAGAGCGTTCATATATTTATATATATATTTATTTATTTTTAAAAAATAAACAAACAACAACAAAAAACCAAACCCAGGTTCCTAGAACCAATTCTCTTGATTCACTACGTCCACAAAATAAAGTGTACCATTTGGCCAAGACTACAGATGTGTTTTTGTTTTTTTTTTTTTTCTTCACAGATGCAAGTGCCATGCAAAATAAATTAAAGAACAGATATCAAATGTACATGTGATAAAACTACTGAAGGTAGATCTTTTAAAAGTATTTATAGAAACATAATTTATAATACTTCTCTTCTTTCCTTTCTGTACAGTCACAAAACTGTGGTTATACATCTAGAATTTCCTCTGCTGTGCCTCCACACCGCAATCTATAGCGACCAGTTCTCCAGCTTATGGTAGGGTCCCACAACGCCGACAAAAAAATGTATATTGTCATGGACTCACGGATGAACCAGGCTACTGCATAATCAAGTTTCGAGAAACACAGTGTGCCACCCTGGGGATTTAAAACAAAACAAAAGAAAACAAAACAGAACTGATTTACCAACTGTTGAATGAGACACAGTTAAAAAAAAATGAAATGCTTCCATTTCACACTTTCAAATATATATAAACTATATAAAAACCAAGCCTGCTTCTTAATATAATTTAACTGCCATGCTATAGCTGTTAAAAAGTGTTAATGATGAGTAGGGAATGCATTCAAATCATGGCTAACCTGAATATTTTAGTTTGAATACTCAATTTTTGGGGGAAGCCTTAATAGAAGTCATATAACTACCAATTGAAAGGTGAAAATCAAGTTGAATTTTGCGTCCGCATTCTACTAAGGAACTCATGTTTAAAACATAATATTAACCTTCAATGCGAAGTAAAGAATGGCTCAGATTTCTTCAACCCTTTCTAAATTAAAATAGTTTTAGTTCTGCCAAACGACTGCCAACCTTTTCATGCCTATCCACATACCTGGACACCCCTGAGTTGAATGTAGTCAAATATAAACCATGCCAGGCAATGACACATGAAAAATACCATAATATCCCATCTGAATACATGGTGGGCTGCCCATCCAATAATTAAACTGGCAACAAAGCACTCTGAAATTGGCTCACAAATTATTGTAGCAGGAAGCATGTTAATTCGCAATTTGGTCCACCTTAAAAAAAAAAAAAATTTTTCTTTAAACAACAGCCTGGTTACAAGACTAATCAATTTCTCCCCCAAAGGATCAGCTCTTTACCCCGGTTATATAAAGGCCCTCCTGTATTTAATGAATCTCTATTTTTATTTAGTATATCAAAGAAAAAAGTCTATAAATTCATTTGTATGGCCTACACTCTAATGAATAAAGATTATAAAAGTCAAAATACAGAAAGTCAGAAAATAGAGATCAGCATACCAAAGGAATCAAATTCTCAACATCTTTTTTAAAATTCTTTATTCAAATTCAATTTTGTTAGCATACACTGTATTACTGGTTCCTGAGGCAGAATTTACTGATTCATCAGTTGCATACAACACCCAGCGCTCATTCCATCATGTGCCCTCCTTAATGCCCGTCACCCAGTTACCCCACCCCACCCACCCACTCCAGCATCTACTTATTGAATGTTTTCAGGGTTACACAGCAAAGAAATTATATTTAGACATCAAATTTATTTTAGTAAAGATGCTAAACACTCTTTTCTGGAACTAAGCAAAATTTGACTTTTAGGTATTTTAAATACCAAGTTAGACCATGTAAAAATTACTTCCCCCCACCCTTTTTAACGAAGTATAAAAAGAAGAAAACCAGCGGATTTACCTGATCATCCTGGACTGAAACTGGGAAATCGAGTAAGAGCCAGAGTTTTGCATTGCAACCTGAGTGGACATCGCAAACCTCCAGCCTCTGAAAATGAAGACAATTATAAAATGGACTAAGGTGACGATGAACACACGCAGGCACGGCTGATTATGCAGTTACGCATCACTATCGAGGACGCAACTGCTGGTGTTCACGGGGAGCCTGGTTCTCAGGATTAGCACACGACCTGGGGTTTACCATACTTACGGATGTTTTAGCAATGACACAGGCCCACGGACAGTACCATCTACACCTGGAAGGAACTCCAACCCCTCCGTTTATAGTTTAAGAAACTTAAAATACAGACATTCTGAAAGTACTAACGGGCGTGGGTTCTGTATTTCCTAATTTAGTCCCTGATCACTACTAAATAAAACCAAAACCATAAAAACCACCAACTCAAATGGGGGGAGGGGAGATATGTGGTATCAACAAGCTATCCACATACTGTGGATATTCAAGAAACGCCAATAAAAAGTAGCATTATGTATTTCACGGGAAACACTATGAAACTATGAGCCACATGAATACCATCATGAAAGAATTTTAAAAGCATACTTCCATTTTTAAAATCCTATCTCTAGTAAATTATCACACAAGGCAATGAACCCCTTTAAAAGCAAACAAGTACTTTGCGATAGAGAAATGCTGTATGTCATTCTGTGAATTGTTGGGTGGCTTTCAGCAAAGCATCAAATAATCTGAGAAATTCCAAAATGTGAAATCATATTCTATAAATTTTCACCTGCTGGCTTATGACTGCACTAAATATTTTTAATTCTTCTAAAACACACAGAAATTTACATCTATAATAATGTAAATTCATAATCACAGAGAAGCTTCCTTTTAATGTCAAACCACATTGAAGAATGTAAAAGATTCAGAACACTTACTTTCTTCACTTAATTCTTTCGTATCTATGAAAAATAGGAATTACTTTCTAAAAATATTCACCTATTCTGTACTCACTAGCAAGAAATAAAATAGCCCCTTAACACATGGGTTTAACAAATACAATAAACCAACAGAAGTCAGGTACTGAAAATACTATAGCCTGATGTACTTTTGTTTGCTTACCTGTCAGCTATGGCTTTGGCCATAAAGTAATCTTCAGCAATGTACTGAGCAAAAGCTATAAGCCCTCCTGCTTGATCTAACACATCCTTTCTCATTAAACAAGACATTCCCGTCACACACTTGAAGCCAGTTACATTGGCAGAGATATACGACCTTGGATGAGAAGTTCCAAAATATACCTGCCAAAACAAAAGCAAAAACACATATGTGTAATTAGAATGTTATGTTGAAAGTATGGTATTTATAAACATTTTTTCCCTAATGAACTTCCTTTAAGTATGACTAAGTATCTTATTATTCTTACATAAACTGCCTCAATAAAAGTTATTACAAAATAGTGTTTACATATAGCGGGTAATCAATCATTTCTCATTTGATTGACTATTCTTTTTCTTTTTCTTAAGATTTACTTATTTATTTTAGAGTGAGAGCGAGCATGAGAGAGAGAGAGCACATGCGCAGGGAGCAGGGGCAGAGGGACAGAGAATCTCAAGCGGACTTCGCACTGAGCAAGGAGCCCGATGTGGGGCTCGATCCCCTGACCATGAGATCATGACCTGACCCGACACCAAGAGTCAGACGTTCAACCAACTGTGCCACCCGCACGCCCCTAGATTGACTATTTTTGTTACCACCATTACAAAGAAAAATAATACTTCTGGGTAAAAAAAGTGTATTCTATTCTCAAATATAAATATTGTGTTCTGTAAAGCTGCAAGGTTCAAAGATTTATCCAAATAAAACTTAACTGGGATATAAAATAAGTCAGATAAAAATATCACTCACTGATGTGAAATATTAACAAGTATTTTACACAGGCTACTTCCAAATGTTTGTGTAACTATACACACGCACCAACACATACAGGTGTATGTATGTGAATATATGTGTGTACACACACACACACACACACACACGAACACCTCCTACAGGTGTATCAACCTAAGGACAATCCTATTTTAACTCCCTTCATAGCTGGCTGCCTCCTGCCTGAGTCACTGAGCTTTTTCCCGATTTCCCCAATGCTATTTTTCAACGTATTTTTTCACCAGCGTAGATACTAAAATTCTGTCTCCCATTTTACTCCCCCTTTCCCTAGATATGCTTTGACGTCATGAACTATGCAAGTTGCTAAATTAGCGGCAGAATAAACTGGTCATCACCCTAATTATCAGACATAAAACCCTAGTATTTACATCTGAGATATGCTGCCTTTTCTAATTAGCTTGAAAGGAGAACGGTGATTTTTCTCAATGGCAGCAGTTACACGCACAGTTGGAACAAGTGAATTATCAGGGGTGATGAAGAAGATGATTCTTGGTATCTACCCTATGTCCAGACTGCAACGAAGCTCTGGTGCTTGTAGGACTGAACTGAACCAAATATCTAAGACCAGAAGCGCACATCTTAATTCCTTTAGCAGTTATTAAGTGGGGGTTTTAAGAATGAGGTGGAAATAGGGACTATGTCAACGGCTCCCAGGATTTCTTTACAGACTGGAACAATCCCTCTATTTCCATTCACTCTAAGTACGGCAAAAGGGGCCCTTCAAGATTAAATTTAACCTAAGGGACTGACCGTAATCTGGGAGATGTTTACCACTGCCATATACACCAACTTGGATATTTCTAAAACAAAAATACAATGTGGCATATAAGAATAAAAAGTATTTTATTTTAAAGTAGTTAGCTACTTAGAGTTTCTCTTACTAAACAAAAATCTGGTATTTAAAGACAACGACTTCTTGCAATAGGACAAATATATTCGTAGGCAGTATTAAGAGCTCATGGCTCAAATTGCCAAAGGTTAAATTCCACTCACAATGTACCTTTACCCCCTCAGATCTGTGGTAATCACGAGACTGCAATGCAAAATAATATAAGTGCAGATACGCTTATAAGCAAGTTGATATGTTTAAAAGACTACAACCATGTATCCTTCCCTGATGACATTGGGGCAAGTTTTACTTCCTAAATGTGTAACAGCACAGGAATGGTTCAGTCAGATACAGAACATACCTACGACAGACTGTGATACAGCCAATAAAAATCACTTTTATAAAAAGTTATTAATGACATGGAGAAAAGCTAACGAAGTGCAAAAGTCAGATGCAAAGTGTTCTTAGAGTACCATCTCAACTTGTTTTTAAAAAGGCACATAGAAAAGAAATGGAAACTTCCTCTAATTGGTAGGTTATGGGTTGTTTTTTATTTTTTGCTACTTATATTTTCCCATAATTTACAGTTTACTTTTCTGTTATAGGATGAAGAGGGAAAAAAATAAGTTTCTCAGGTAACTTGTAGAGATCTGTTTTAAAAGGAAATCAAATAGGCGCGCCTGGGTGGCTCAGTCGGCTAAGCACCTGTCTTTGGTTCAGATCACCATCTCAGGGTCCTGGGATCGATCTCCCCCTCCAACGCCAGGCTTTCCTGTTCAGTGGGGAGTCTGCTTCTCTCTTTCTCTCCCTTTGCACCCCGCCCCCCGCCAAGCTGCAGCATGCTCTCTCTTCTCAAATTAAAAAAAATCTTTTAAAAAAATAGGAAATCAAATGGATTTTATAATGACTTGTATGAATAATTTTCCCCTTTTTGTACATTTAAAATACTCTGGGGACACCTGGGTGGCTTAGTCGGTTGAGCTTCTACCTTCAGCTCAGGTCATGATCCCGGGGTCCTGGGATCGAGTCCTGCATCGGGGAGCCTGCTTCTCCCTCTGCCTGCTGTTCCCCCTGCTTCTGCTCTAACAAATAAATAAATAAAACCTTTAAGAACTAAAATACTCTGTGGTATTTAAAAAAGGTTCTTTTCAGATTGGATCTCTGAAAGAACTATATGCCTTGTGCTTTTATGTAAGTCAGTAGTCTAGAAGCGAACTCTAGAACTGAGAGTGAGGGCCCTAAGGCGAGAGAATATATTGTGTTCAGCTGGTAATGAGACCCCACGATGTTGGGGTGAATGAGACCCATTCCCTGCCGGAGGGCAGTAACCTCAGCTGTGAGTGATTCCAGGGGCCCAAAAATGTCTTCACTAATAACACAACTACTCTCATCTTGAGGATGCCAGTACCTAGCAGGTTAAAACAGATTTAATTACAGTTAACTTCAGGTGGCTCATCCCAACTCTCAAACTTAAACTAGTCTCAGGTTTCTGGTAGATGAGGGATGTGACAATAAGAACGCTATGTATGACCACCATACTTACCTGTTCTAAGGTGGCGGCAAAGCCCTGTCTGTCTGCTACATATGGCAGACCATGAACCAGGCCTACTTTCTCTGTCATTTGGTTAACCATGTCAGTGAGTGTGTCTGGAATTACTACAATAAAAAAGACAAAAAGGTGGCAAGGGAGAGAGAGAGAGGAAAAAATTCTTTTCAGTAAAATGCCCACTAATGTGAAATACATCTTGTGAGCTATTATTAAATTATTTTTTTACATTTGAATCTAATAGAATCATTCTCAATCACTTTTCTAAGTAGAATACAAAGTCTCAAAAAAGGCATAATATATGGTAAGCTAATTTACACAATACATTTTCAGGCTAATATATACCTAATATGCACCACAGACAGGATATACCTTGAAAATGTTTCTCCCCCTATTTCAAAACCTCCAAACCAGACTAGAGACAATGTGTCCTAGCAGAAAAGGTAGAGGAGCAGAGGTCAAAGGACCTCAGTCCTTATGCTGGTTCCTGCATTCTCTAACCACAGGAAATGAGCTCCACTTCTTAGAGGGTATGAGATATCCTATCTCATAAACTGCTAATGGGAACTGAATGAGATGATACTCGACAGAGATGTGTACAGATGTTACAAAAACGTAATATATGATAAAAAATAATTTAAGATAGCAAACATGAAGAATGAACAGAATCTCTGACCATGAACTGAGAGATCTGTAATGATCCTGAATGCATGCCACACTTCAATTAATTTTTAAATCTGCATTTTAAGCTAATAAAAAAAATTTAAATCCTTATCCCCTCTTCAAATAGCAAACATCTCGTATCTTTTTACATAACTTTATATTTTTATTTCCTTCAAGTCTTTACGAATGAAATTTACCCTATAAAAGTGTATTTGCACCTCAAATACACGTATCACAGAGCAGTGGTTCTCAACCGCGGCCCCTCAGGGGACATTCAGCTATGTCTGGAGACAGTTTCTGGTTGTCACAACCGAGAAAGGGGTGCTACTGGCACTGAGTGTGTATGGGCCCGGGATGCTCACTAGCCATCCCACAGGGCAGCCTCAACCAGAAAGAGTTATCCAGTCCCAAACGCCAAGATCGGGAACCTTGTGGTAATCAGAATATAAATATTTAACAATGCAAAAATGCAAATTATAATTTCAGTATATCAACACCTTTCTACTAAAATAAGCCACGTATGTATTTTCTAATATATTCACCTATTAATTTTTGTCCCTTTGTGCGAGATAGTATATTATTGGTGCCACGAACAGATTAAAGTAAAAGATAAGAGTTATAGGAACAAGGGAAAATTTACAACTATGAAAAATCTGGTATAAGGGGCTGTAAAATGGACCGTGACTATTTTTTTTTTAATAGCTGGAATTTTTTTCTTCAAAGCAAAAATGTTTTCATACATGTAACATTCTAGGTTAGCAATAAAAAATTCCAAATCTTACTAAGTAATAACTTGACATTTTACCATGAAATAAGATGAAATAAATTACTTCGTGAGGCAGACAAAAAGGATTAATGTATTTTCAGACTGCTTTTGACATTTTATCATCAAATGAATAGTTTTGTGAAATAAATAAAATAAAGAGAAGCTCACCTCTTATTCCACTATCACAAATCCAGATCAGATCATACTTTGCAACTTCATAGCCTGGCATTAAATTATTAATTTTAGGATTAATGCCAACTTTTTTGCCACCTAAAAATGTAAAGGTGCAACAATGAAAGATTTAGGCAAAATTGAAAATATTTTCTATAACACAAATATAGGGTAGAGAAGTGAAGTACTTTCATACATAATAATTTAAACAAACATACTTTAACATTATGCTTTACATTCCTTATTATTCATAATATATTTAGAAAGAAACTGTTCATTCTCAAAGAGAATTTCTCTGAAAATGTATTAGTTTTAGTTTTTTAATTCTTAAGTTAATGCATCAGTAGTAAGTATGAATCAATGTTTAATGGCAAATATCTCTCTACAAGTCTTGAGAATACGCCTACAGGCTTTTAAAAAAACATTCTTTTTTTAAAAAAATATATATATTTTTTGCATTATCAAAAAAGTAAGTTCTATCGCTCACTCCCAGTTACAGTGAATGAGACAGAGGAAAGCCCACAGAGTGAAAATATTAAAGAAACAAGAATAACAGATTCTCACGTCTGACAGAAAAAAGTTAACAGGGTAAGGGGTGGGGAATAGGGGTTTTTTGGTGATGGTTGTTATTCTGTTAATCCCAGATATGAAAAAAACCTGTGTTTTTAGAACTTAAGTTTTCTCAAAAGGCTAAAACATATCCTCCTATCACTATTTCAACATGCATAAAGCAAACATGCTAGTAACTTCACTCTAGTTTAATATGAAGATTACTGATACTTAATATTATTAAAGCAAAAGGGTTACTGCAGAGTTAATTTGTTACCTACCAATAAACAATCTAGCATCAACATTTGGGTATTTTCCAAGAAGCTTCTTACACACATCAATGGCTGGATCGTCATGATCTTGTACACAAAGGAGGACTTCATACTAGTCAAAGAACACATTTCATGTAAATTCATCTCTTACAAAAACAAGCACATTATTAGTATTTACTGACTGATAAAAAGGCGTTAAGAAAAACAAGCAATTGTACACACACAGTTTAAAAGTTAAGAGAGCACTCGTGAGGGATGCAAACACTTATGGTATCAAGTGTTGCTTTAATTGAGAGCAGCTTCTCCCAGAACAGGGGCCTATTTGCAAGCAAAAGAGATAATGAAGAGACTGGCAGCTCTCACAGCTGAAGTCTTGCCATTCCCAGACAGGCATGGCCTGGTAATTAAACTGGATCTCGGGCTTCTCCTCGGCCTTCATCACTGAAGCTTTACCGAATACTCACAGGGTGCCCGGCAGTGTAAAAGCAACATGGAAAGCAAGCAGAATAAACACCCCCTCTGTTCTCCAGAAGCTGGGTCTCTGAATTTAGTATTTCATGAAGGTGCTATAAATTACATATCAACTTCCATTATGATCAATTTAAAGGGCTTTCCCAAACTCTTCACATGAAAAGGACAAAGTGAGTTTAGATTTTTGCTGTGTAATAACTTTTTGAAATAAAACAGAATTTGACTGAAAATCTATCATTCTGAGAAGGATGGTTAGCCTTATGAAAAATGAAAATACCCAGGGTTCTATTCTGCTCAGTAGATTAGGGAGTCATTTCTTTGCACTTGACTGGCTGTGTCTGTTACCCTGGTATATTTATTTAAAGAAGAGAATACTGGGCCCCACTCTTAAACGATTGAATTAGAACTCTGGGGGTGATTCAGACAGGTAACCAGGTTTATAAAATCTTGAGCTAAACTTTAAGTTACCATTTAGTAAATTACAAAATTTTTAAAAAGTATTTGCTTTCACATACAAAGATGCTACTTTAATATTTTATGGGGGAAGTATTCTAAGTAGTAATTTTTTTTTTCAGAAGTGCTGCTAAATTCATGCTGACTCCGTGACAAATTTCCTACCAATCCTCTTTCTAAAATGGGGTGGGCATTTTTAAGCAAAGGAGGGAGGTTAATTATGTTCACGAAAATATAACAAATCTATGGGTCCTAAAAAATAAAAAGAGCTAAGGACATAACTTTCTAAGTGTCTAACATACAGGGACTAGGCTCAGGTAAAGGGGAAACTCAGCAAAAACTGGCAATATGGAAATTAATGGTTGAGTACAAAAAGGGCCAAGACTAAGGTCAAAGAAGAAAGTAATGCAATTATTTAAGTGGAAAAAAAATGTTTTCTCAATAATTAAGTAGAAGGGAAAACAATGTATACTTCCCTTATACTTTCTACCTACCACTACTATGCATTCTATCAACTATCTACCTTCAATGATGACTGCCCAAAATTGTCACTTGGGAGGTATCGAAACCAACTTTACAACTACCTAGTCTCCAGGGACCAGATAAAAATCTGAGAATGGGAAGGACACCACTTTGGCCCGCACCCTTGAATTTCCCAAAGAGTTGACTCTTAAATCCTATAAAGCATCAGTCATCCTCCCAACCTGACTCTCAGAACAATGCTTGGTTGAACCAGCCAAAAGGCATTGATCTTAACAATGAAGATCAGAAAGATTAAATGACCTTCCAAAGGGTAAAAGTAACAATTGGCTTCCCTACTAGAGCAAGTTGTTCAGCCAGGCTTGTGGTAAAGAATTCCTTGTTCATCCAAACACTACATAGTTACTTTAATGCTTTTATAATTTATGTTGTTTTGCAGGTATGAGCGAATGCAGTGAAAGGAAATGTTCATAAGTGATATAATTCCATAAAATATAATCAAGAAGTCAGTCTTAGCTTTTTTCCCTAGCAAGAGAAAACCTTGCAAAATACAGTTGTAGAAATGATTTCAAAGGAGGCAGAGTTTACCTTCCTTCAAATGGAAGATTTAAAGTTTTTATTTTAGGGGTGCCTGGGAGCTCAGTCAGTTAAGTGTTCAACTCTTGATTTCGGCTCAGGCCATGATCTCAGGGTCCTGAGAGCCGGAGTTTCCACATGGGGCTCCCTGCTCAGCGGGGAGTCCACTTGAGATTCTCTCCCTCTCTCCCCTCTGCAAGGGGGGGGGGTCTTGCGCTCTCTAAAATAGATAAATCTTTAAAAAAAATAAAGTTTTGATTTTTATTGATACTTCTTAAACTTAATTTCAAACAAAAATAAAAAACCTCCTGATTAGCCAGAGTGCAAATAAAACTCATTCACATTGTCTAAAGAACATTCAGACTCTTATTGAAAACATGTAACTTTTGCTTGTTTCTGATATTGAAAACCATACCGAATAGGAGGTAAGCATTTCAAGTATTTTCTAAAGTATTAGATTTTAACCAGGAGTTCATTTTTCAGCTATGATAATCACCTGTGTCTTCAGTTTGATCATTTTATTTGCTAGGAATCTCTGTATTGGAATAGTTAAGTCACTCCAACTACCCTGCAACTGGTAAAACACAACAAATCAAATTGGTTAAAGGCTTTCTTAGCTAATACAAAAAAATTTTCTGAATTTTTTTTAAAGACTGTGTTTATTCAATTATTTAGACAGAGAGTGAGTGCACGAGTGGGGGGGGGAACAGAAGGAGAGGGACAAGCTGACCCTCCCCCCTCCACGCAGAGCCTGATGTGGGCTCGATCTCACGACCCTGAGATCATGACATGAGTGGAAATCAAGAGAGCTTAACTTACTGAGCCACCCAGGGGCCCCTGGATATTTTTATATTATCTAAAGGACCAGGCATAAGTATGTATGTTCAAAAACACAGTGTTTATTAAAACTATTACACTTTAAAAATATTTCAAGAAAATATTTACTTTATAGATCCGAAAGGGCTATAAGATATAGTGAATTCCATTATAAATCAGCATAGTATGAATACATAAAGTCTAGAGATAAACCCCAGAGTAGTTTAGATGAGAAGGTTAGTGTCTGACAATTCTTTACTAAGGTTACTATGCAAAATAGCTAAACTGGCTAATTTTCCCTTCTTTTCAAACAGTGCAATGACTAAAAGGCTGAGTACAAGAGAGGTGTAGGAAATCCACAAACTGGGATTCAGCCGTCTGATATTTAAGAACACTACTTTTCAGCTTTTACGAATAAATTTAGATGCATATATAATATTAGATTTAGGTATATAAATAACATTAGAAAAACCTCACTGATGCAGCCCTGTAGATATTAGGAATATAAACTTTGTACTAAAGCGAAAAAGATAAAACATCCTCTTAAAATAGAAAGATGTTTTAATGATATTAATCAATTATATTGCATATCAAGTAGAAATATCTTGAATTGTTCTATAAATAACTACGTCATTTTTACAGAAAAATTTTATGATGATATCTGGATGACAGCAGAATATGAATTTTCTATGACGGAACAGATTTAGACCCCAAATACCTAGAACATTCTCTGGAATGGAGTGATTAATACACTTATTAATTTAATCCATTGGTCCTTAGGATAACTTTTGAGTGAAAGACAGATGCCAGGAAAGAGATGTTTCGTAAGACCACAGCTCTGAATTCAAATCTGGACAAGTTAATATTATATACTTCTCCATTTTCAAGAAATTGTCTATACAGTTTTCCAAATTTACTTGGCAAATTCCTATCTTGCAGATTTACTAGTTTTACCACATATGCTGTGCTTGGTCTTTTGATAATGGGATTCGATTTTCTGTCTTTTCTAATTCTTTGTTTAGAAGACCATTCAGTAAGAAAACAATTCCTGTTAAGGTAACTATACCACCAACAAGAAAGAGTCCAAACATGGCACCGGGTTTGTAACATTTTAAACCAATCCTGTAATTGCAAAAAAGGCAAAAACCACCACTATTACCATAGCCTCACTCTGGTAGGAACTCTGATCATTTAATTTAAAAACTCTTCATATGGCCAGAATTTACTAACACAAAGCTGTCAAGCCATCTGAGACAGATTGCTACATCTTCCCTGTACAGCTAAATCTCTCCCTAAAATGCCATCTATGCTGACGCCAAGCTGACTGCTCAATTTTGTGAAAAATGAATTGTACGGCCTTTTCATTCTTTTGTTTTTTCCCCCAAGGAATAAATATCAAAGTAAGTGGACTGGGGCTCCTGAGTGACAGAGACAGTTGGTTTTGGCTCCAGTCGTGATCTCGGGGTCCTGGGATGGAGCCCCAAGTCAGGCTTCGAGCTCAGTGCAGAGTCTGCTTAAGACTTCCTCTCCCTCCGTTCCTGCTCACCCCCCTCCCCGTCCCCCANATAGTGTCCCAACACTTGGTTTTGGCTCCAGTCGTGATCTCGGGGTCCTGGGATGGAGCCCCAAGTCAGGCTTCGAGCTCAGTGCAGAGTCTGCTTAAGACTTCCTCTCCCTCCGTTCCTGCTCACCCCCCTCCCCGTCCCCCACTCCCATGTGTTCTCTCTCTCAAATAAATAAAATCTTAAAAAAAAAAAAACACCCAAGTTAAGTGGATTGACAAGATACGTAAAGTACAGAAATCTTTCAGGGCAATTAGTATAGTAACGATTCTCACCAAAATTTAAACCCAGAAATTCGGAACAAGTACCAGTAGTAAATGGCCTTGCACTCGTCCAAAATTAAAATTTCTGAACTTCAACATGTTCTTTTTCCAGAATGGCCTATAATGTTCCGAATCAAATCAGGGGGAAAAACTTAAGTCCAGAGTGAAACCGGACATACTTCTGGAAAACAATGCTCACACTCCACAAAATGCCAATAGTAAAGTTTGCTGGGCCTGGCAGTCACACAAATGCTCATTTCAGGACTACATGCCTCCTGGATGACACAAGCGACTTGTCCACACTCAAATTTGCGGGATTTCAGTGTTTAACTTCAGTTTCTTGCGGAACATTTGCCATTGGACTTGATCTTTTAAAACACCAATAAAATGCCATGAGGCCCAAGTTTTCCTTTAGATTACAGGTCCTCGGCACTTTCTCTCTGCTTTCTATATTTTCTATTTACACAGCTAACAAATTACTTTTATAATTAGTAAAATTTTGAAAAAAGAATAAAAACAATCTCTTACGCATGCGGTTCCTCATTTTTATAATAAGTATCAAAACAGCTTTCTCCACAACCAATTTAAATACCTCAATGGCGTAAGTGGAAAAAGAAGCGAAAACTAGAGCTCTTGAGATAATCTCAAATTATAATAACAAAAAAAATCTTCATNTCAAATTATAATAACAAAAAAAAATCTTCATTCAGAAGAAGAAATCAATTATTGACTTACCCAAATGTTCAGGATTAATGGATACATATGTTCCTGGCTTATTTTTAGAAACTTTTTACAACGAAAACCCACACTAACTTCTGCAACCAATTCGATTCCATGACTATCATCTCCCAAGGATCCAACATAAAAGTTCCATAACTAAGTTCTGAGAGTGGGTGAATGGGGAAAGGGTAGGATGATAATTAAACAATTGAAATGTGACATTAAGTTTCACAAGGATAAATGCCTGATTTAGTTTGAAAAAGATCAAGTATATATCTTCTTATTTTTACAAAATTACATATTCGATTTATTGGACGGTTACTGCATGCATGATTCAGATCTCTAAAATTATTAAATACACACACAAAGAAAATAGAAGAAAAACACATAATTCAAATTAGCTTCAAATACCTAGACTTCCAAACTTTAAAGGCACTAATACAAAAACAACACTAAAAAATAACCAAATTATACTCATATCTACATACTTAATAAGAGCTGTATTAAGGCTATCAAACTGTGTCTTCTCTATTCATTTCATTAAGGCTACCAAGAAAAATAAGGGCTAAAAGAAAAGAAATAAGAGTGTGAAAATGAGAAGTGTGGTGTGTGTATTATCTTCTTTCTCACAACTTGGGATACACTGACCTAAAGAAATAGGAGGGGAAGAGTCTCCAAGTGGCAAAAACTATGGACAACTGGGACAGTCAAGTTCAAAACTGGCACAACAGAAAAGGGACCTTGGAGGAAAATTCAAATGGACTGAAAATCAAGCAGGTAGAAATGTAAAGATACATTCAAAAACAGTTGCAAAGAGGCAATTTAAAAGACTGCAATAAAACTAGATACATAAATCCAGAAAGAGTAAGTTCTCCCAAGAAACTACAGGTGGAATATTAAAGGGAAGAGATAAAAAGAATACTGTCATCTTAAGAAAACCGGGAATTCGCCAATGAAGAAGTACGTTGAGTTCACAGACCTACAGACTGTATAGATAAATGATACGAACAATACAATTAGGCATTAAAACCCAGAAAGATAAAGAAATTAGAAATTAGGTAGGAGGAAGCCCCATCTTACTGCTAATTAAAACCTATTTTTGGCTCAAAAGCCAGAGTCTCGAGGGAATTTACGTTTACTTCTAGCTCTCCTATCTCATTTCAGACCACGAGACACTGCTTTTTCTCCCACTGACTCTTCCTCCTGTCGTTCACATACGACTCTCATGGAGCAAGATTTTTCTATCAAACTATCAGGCACTTAACAATGTCTGAGTTCCAGTAGGTCAACTCCAGGATTTCTAATTCAGACGGACATGTAGGTGGTCACAAGGTTACAAAAGGAATCTGCAGCCCTTCGTTTCTGTCCTGTGACTGCTGCGATTACGGCATCAATTGTATGAAGCCGACAGCATCATGCATTCTTAATTCCGCCACCTTTTACAGTCAAAATGCCTTTTTAAGTGTTTATCATGAGAGAAAAGGAAAAAAAAAGTCTCACCCATTCCTAATGAGTACAAGGCTGTACTTACTTTGGGGTAATCCAATTCGAAGAAGGTCTCCAAGTTGTTGATTAGGTTAGGATCTACTCCTTTCAGTGGCTTCAGAAGAGACACGCCTGGGAGCTTGCTATATGGCTGTTTGTCCGTTGCCTTCTTGTTAAGGTGTAATCGGCTAAAAAGCAAATGATATATACATTATTTCTGGAAAACACATTAGTGCCAAATCTGTATAAAGTATGTGCTAAGCTATCAAGAAATTACTAAATTCTGAGTTTTAAAAAGAGATCTGAAAACGAAGGAAAGTAACCAGATAAGTGTCCAGTTTAGGAAAACCAGAACTAAGCAGAATGAATGTTCTAGTGAGGGCTGGAGCCTAAGACTGTTGTTTACGGCTCTCCTTTCAGTGTTAGAGAACTATGCCCAGCAGAGAGCAGGCATTTGATAAATACATGGTGAAGAAATGAATTATAGTGTTAGCCCACATATGAACTGCCCTTCCTCCCAAACTGCCATCAACGTGGACCAAGAACTATAACAACGGGAGGGGGGGGAACCCTATCTTCCCCCAGAAAGAGAAATGTAACCAGAAAAATCTGGGAAATTTCTGTAACAAGCAGTCCACACAACACCGGACTGAAAGAAGTACTACGCTACCGGCATGGCAAGCAAGAAAATGGGAAAACTAGCAGAACTGACATTCACAAGATGAGAAGGGCAGGCAGGGGTGGAACAGAGGGAATTTGAAAGTAAGAAAAAAAAACTCAATGATGAGAAAAATGTCTATGACAACACTGGAAGATATACCAGTGCCACCAATACGCAGATAAGCTGGCCTAGGTTCTCAGTGCTGGTCCAATCCTAGGGCATTAGAGCACAGGACTCCTGAGGAGGGGAAGCCATGCCAAATAATGAGAGAATCTGCCACAGTTAATGTGTGTGGTGCGACAACAAAGAGGAGAGATGCCTTTCAGCAGAGTGGTGGTGTTTCTAAAGGAAGTCACTGAAGTCTTTCCTCTTCCTCATGAGCAAGTCTCCAAGCACTCAACAGTAATTAGAGGTTAGAACAATCACGAGACCATACGCAAGGTATTTTAAGACACGCGTTCTTCCACATTTTAACATCCCTTATATCGATGGCATCTTAACAATTGGTCGCAGCCAGATGGCAGTCCTAAATTAGTAGCCTGAAAACCAACCAATGAAACCTTCTAGAAGATCAAAAAAACACTGGCATCAATGCATCTTTGACCTGATGAAATACACTATTCATCNGGGGATGTACTGTATGGTGATTAACACAATATAATAAAAAAAAAAACAAAAAAAAACAACACTGGCATCAATGCATCTTTGACCTGATGAAATACACTATTCATCCATGAATGACTCCTGAAAGTACAGCACTAACACCGCGCAGAGCAGTCAGCCCTGGGCTCCCACTCAGCTAACTGCAGGCAGGGAAGTGCCACGGAGAACATCTCATGTGTCAGATACGGCCACAAAACATTTTGCTGAAAGAAAACGGGTTACCTACAATGGAAAAAATTTAAACCAGTAAGAGATTTTTTAAATCTACAGCTCCCAAACGCCGGGAAATAATGGGGCACCATTTCCAGTAGTGCTGCTCAATGTGGTTAATGCATAAGTTGCTTTTTTACTGGTCTGCAAGCGATGAGAAGAAATGGAGAGAAAGCATTTAGAAACACAGCAATTTGACATTTCCATGCCATCCAAGCACGTGATCAGTATTTATTTTTATTGTAGTTTACCAAAGTATCAGTCCCTGCCAGACTGGAAAACTTTTAAAGAGCTGATCCTCTGCCATAGTTAGTTTGGAAAATATTCATCTAGCAAGTTCATCTAGAGGTTGGACAGAGGTAAAACCGTGATCTAAAATTTACATTTAGAGCACCAGGGAGGCTCAGGTGGTTAAGGACTAGACTCTTGATTTCAACACAAAGGTCATGATCTCAGGGTCGTGGGATCGAGCCTGCGCTGAGTATGCAACCTGCTTAGGATTCTCTCTCTCCCTCCTGCCCCCTCACAAGCACACACATGCACTCTCTTTCTATCTCTAAAAAATTAAAATAAGGGGTGCCTAAGTGGCTCAGCCAGTTAAGCAACCGACTCTTGATTTTGGCTCAGGTCATGATCTCGGGTTGTGAGATTGAGCCCTGCATGGGGCTGAGCATGGAGCCTGCTTAAGATTCTCTCTCTTCCCCCAACCGCCTACCCAATACAGAACATACAGACTGCTGGAGAAAAAAAGTTTATATATTTAATTGCTTGACAGTAATACAGACATGGTTCAAATTACTGAAGCTATTAAGACAGTCACATAAAAAAGTCTGTCACCCCTGTCCCCCATTCTCAGCATTATTAGTTTCTTACTCATCTTTCCAGAGACTTTTTAAAAACGCATATACAAGCCAACACACATGCACAAATTCTTATGTAATATTTATAATGTTTAATATAGATGCATTAAAAGCATTATTTTAAAATACATAACTGAACTGTTAGGAAAATAAAGGAAACCTCCCAGGTCAGAAATGAGGAGAAATCTCTGAGGGAGGGAGTGATGGCTGCTTGGCCCCAGGGCCATCTGCTGGTCCCTGATGATCGAGAGATGGAGCCTGAGACAAGAATGAGGGAACTCTGTTCTGTCCACCTTTGTATAAATATGGAATCTCTGAAAGGCAAAGTAGAAAAATGCTGGTCCACAGTGGGAAGATGGGGATGCTGCCTTCTTAGATTCACTCCTGAATGAAGTGGAATAAAAGGAAAAAGCCTTCCAAGAGAACACCCAGCCACATGGGTTTGGAACCCATAACGCAAACTACCTGTGCTGCTTGAACAAAACCCAAGAGAAATAAAAATTATAATCACTGGCATTAGAAATTCAATAGACAGCTAGGACAGAAGAATGCATATACAGTTTAAAAGAGAACTGGAATCTAGATTTGAAGAAATTACTCAGGATGTGGCACAGAGCGAATGGGATTTCTACTCAAAATAACTATAACCTAAACTATATCACAGGACCTTAAAACAAAAAAATTCTCATTTATGTTTCTCTCATATCTCTCTCTCCTCCCCCATCCCCCAATATTTTCATTCCACAACCCTAGGAGTCATCTTGTGGAGTATACCCTAGGATACAAGAATCCTACTTTGGAGAATATTGTTTCGATTTATGTAATACAACTGACAAAGCCCCTGTTACAAACTATGTGAAATGTTGATCAACAACAGTAAAATATCCATTAAGTGACACACCAAATCACTTGGCACTGTGCCCAGCACACAGCGGTGCTGCACGACTACTTAGCATTCCCTTGCTGAACAATATTTCTGAACCCCAAACGTACACCAGACATTATCCTGTGCATGGGAGACACAGCAATGAACAGAAGAATTCCCGACTGTCAGGGAGCTCCTGTCTAATGGGGGATCCGCATGCAGATAGAAGCTCTTCTCCGTATGAAACTTTTATAGTCAACCAAGCTACGTTCTAAAGCCAGAAATATATTAACTTAGCCTGCCACCCAGAGAAATGATGCTGGTGGGTGCCTTGGCCATGGCCAATGTTTTGTAAACCAATCTGTATCTTCCAAAATATGATCAGCAGCCCATTTGCCCAGGGTCTCAAAAGTGGCCTGAGTGGTGGAGTCCTCCAAGTGGGGTGGCTCTGATGGGATCTACAGGTTTACTGATTTCAAATCAGTTTTCACTTTGGTATCTCAGGGAAGGGGTATGACTTAGAATTTGAGCTCACCGCATCCACACATTGCACAGGCTTTATCATGGGTGCCCATTTCCATCCTCGGCCTAGAGCAGCTGACTTGCTTTCTGTCAGGATCCTTTATACAGTACTTCCTGGTTCAGGCTCTACACTGGGAATCCAGTTCCACCTCCCCATCACACATTTGGCTTGCGAGGCTTGTCCTTTTTTTTGGGGGGGGGCTATTTTTTAATTGATGGGTAACACACATATAATAAAGTCACATGTAAGTACACAGCTCAGTGAATTTTCTCAGAGTGAAAACACCCATGTAACCAGTACCCAGATCAAGAAGCAGAATATTACCGGAACCCCAGAAGCCCTTGCCGTGTCCTCATCTACCAACTACCCTCCTTCTCAAGGGTCACCACCATCCCGACTTCCAACACACGAATTCTGCCAGCAGTAAAATTTTATCTGAATGGAATCCCATAGGATGTACTCATTTGTGTCTGGTTTCTTTGACTTCAATGTTTGTGAGATTCATCTCTGCTGTTACATTAGTTATAGTTCATTCATTTTTTTTTAAAGACTTACTTATTTAAGTGGGAGAGCGCGCATATGCATGCACAAGCAAGAGGAGCAGAAAGACCCTCAAGCAGACTCTGCATTGCACATGGGGTCCGACACAGGGCTCGATCTCACGACCCTGAGATCAGGACCTGAGCCCAAACCAAGAGCTGGATGCTCAACCAACTGTCCCACTCAGGCGCCCCGAGTTCATTCATTCTTATTACAGTATGTATTCCTGGTATTAATATACCACACTTTACTTAGCTGCTTTCTGTTGATGGGCCTTTCAGTTATTTCCTATTTGGGGCTAATACAGTCTGCAGCCCTGTCTCTGTCATTGCAAAAGTATCAAAAACCCAGGCCTAAACCCCACCGTACCCCTGGACTTAAACTTTCAGACAAGATGAAGAAAGAGGTGCTGGATCTGCTTACCCACCTGAAGCAATTTTTAAAAAATCAGACAAAATATGGGAAACAACGGTTTTTAAGATACTGGACACAAGGTAAAGGAGGGCACCGATTTCCTGCAACATGGAAAACAAATGAAGCCAGCCCTCCCACTGCCCCAGCTTACTGCTTTGAAACAATTTCCAGGCCAGGAGACCAGTGTTCTTCAACATTTGTATACATAACGCCCAGAGGTAAAAATCACAACTTAATGGACCAGCTGCAGAGCTCATGAATCTGTATTTTTACAAGCATCCCAAATGATTCTGATGCAGGCTAGCAGTGAACCACATTACAGTAGACTATAAATTCTCCAGGCTCCAGCAAAATAATGATAAACAGTATGTTTATCTCAATTAAAAAAAACAGACTAAATGAGAGTAAATGAACGTATACAGAACTCAGAAGGTAAGGTCAGTCTACAGATAAAAATATGGAGCCATCCAGAGTTTGTCAAATGCATAAGCTCTCCCAGGTAGAGCATGCCATTAGCAGGTTGCCACAAATCAATGTCACTGATGGAGGCCAGTAACGCATGAAGGAGACTGAGTAACCCAAGAAGCAGAAAGATAGTCAAGAAGAGAGGTTTTAGTAAAGAAGGCTTTATTTGGCTAAGCTGTTTTTCTTTTTGAAACTGTTCAAGGAAGAGCAACAGTGAATGCAGCTGAGAGGTCAAGACAAGAGCCGAAATGTCCACCTGACTGTGTAGACCTGGGGCCCTTGGAGCACTGTGGGAAGGGGCAGGTAAATAGAAAGAGGCTAAGAAGCAAATGAATGAGAAGTGCAATGTGGTAACAGGGAAGAAACACTAGTCTCTCCTGAAATCTGACCTGAATAAAAGTTACTCTGGCCAGAGGAACCAGATGGAGAAAGGTTTTTCAGTTTAATTTTGGGGGAAAAAAATTTTTTTTCTTTAATACTTGAATCTATAGAGTAAGGGGAACAAGCTAGTCAAAGGTAAAGAGCGAGAAAATTTAAAATAATTAACGGCATGACAGGACCTATGGTGTGAAGCAGGAGTTAGGCAAATCTGACAAGACTGAAGGTAGAAGGGTGCAGAGTTAGATGAGGTTCTGCCAGTAACAGGTGACAGAGGCTAAATAAAGAAAGAATGCATTGCCAGATAGCAGCGAAGGCTCGGCGGAGATCTGAGACCATGAATGTGTAGTAGTACTAACCCACATGGCTGTGTGACTGATTGCCCTCTGTGGGGATTTTGAAAGTTGAGAAGCTATAAATTATGAGATAACATAATTCAGGATAACAAGGCAGACTGATAGGAGGGAAGGTGAGGGGCAAGATGATGGAGTGATGAACTCTGAGTTCTGGTTAGATGGAGAATTCGACAAAATCAGGAGATAACAGGTGGAGGCCACAACAGTGGAGAGACAGCCTAGGGCAGTTGTTCTCAACCTTGACTGCACAAGAAATCACCTGGAGCGTAAAAAAAAAAAAAATCCCGCTGCTCAGATGAATTACATCAGAATGTCTAGGGCTAAGACCCAGGCAAGCAGTAATTTTTGTTTTTTTAAGGACTCCCCTGGTGACTCCAAGTGCAGTCAAAGCTGAGAACCATGGCCCTAGGGAAGACCAGATCACTCTGAGGAGAGAAGAACGCAAGAAGGGGTGCAAACTCAGGAAGATCAGCAGTTACGGGATGGTTGGGAATGAGGAGGCCCTGAAGGAGCAGTTCTACTAGTGTGAGAATGGGGAAGAGCTGCAGAAAAGGAGTAGGGGGTCTCTCCATGGTACTCTCAATGTTGCCAGTCACCAGAAACTTAAGATTCACACTAACTGGAGAAAGTCCCATACTGATACTCCATCCCCGTGGATTACTTCCGGGGTTATTTTTAGGTTATCACTGGCTGTATAGAGCAGCATGCTGGTTTAAGAACCTGGGCTGGAGCCGATCGCCTGGACTGTTATACTAGGTTCACAGCTGAGTATCCTTGGGTAAATTACTTCTTTATCTCCTTTTTAAAAAAAAGTGTGGACAATTAGCACCTACCTCATAAAGTAGTGAAAAATAGACGAGATTAAGCCACAACGTGAACATTCAATGATAGCTATGACTGATCATTTTTAAAAAACTGCTTATTTTAAGGACATATTCCACTTCTCTGAGTTACCATAGTTTTAGTAAGAGATTTAGAAATGTCAATCATTGATGAGGCTTATACGCCGGAATGGAAGAACTGGAAATTCATATTTAATAATTCAATATTTAAATATTCTTTCAGAAATAAATATTAAGCCATTATGTTGGGTGTTTTTTAATTTATTTTTATTTTTTAAAGATTTTGTTTTTAATTAATCTTTATACCGAATGTGGGGCTCAAACTCACAACCCCAAGATTAAGAGTGGCAGGCTCCACAGACTGAGCCAGCCAGGCACCCCTATGTTGGTGTTTTTTTGTGTTTTTTTTTTTTGAGAGAGAGCGAGAGAGCATGAGCACGGGGACTGAGCTACCCAAGCTCTCAAGGGTTTTTTAGAACATAAAACAACCCTTGTGTATTAAGAAAGATTAAAGGGGAAAGGGGAATCATCAAAGGTCCCANCAACCCTGAGATCATGACCTGAGCAGAAATCAAGAGTTGGACACTTAACTGACTGAGCTACCCAAGCTCTCAAGGGTTTTTTAGAACATAAAACAACCCTTGTGTATTAAGAAAGATTAAAGGGGAAAGGGGAATCATCAAAGGTCCCAAATCATGGTTAAAACAGAGTAAGTCAAAACATGGCATAAAACACATTTAATGCAAAGTTTAAATTACATGCAGTATTTAGGCTAAAATTATATTCAAAGTTTAAATTACGCCCAATATTTAGGAACCAATTTAAAGTTCTACAGAGATCACCCAAAAGCACAGAGGCAATGGAAGTACAACAGAGAGAAATCAATATCACCAATGATCCACTGAAAGTGGCCTGAGCTGTCCTTTCAAACCGCTAGACACGTTCTCAATGGGGCAGAGGCGCTGTGTGGTCCTAGCTTCTCTAGATTCCTCTGCCCTCAGAGCCTCACTCAAGATGTGGGATTCCATTGCCCCAAGAACCCTTCCCTTGCCTCTGCTAGAGGGAGAGCTTACCACGCTCAGAGCTGAGAGGAGAAGTCCAGACAAGATGGGCAAAGTAACTCCCAGTTACTATGTAATCCAAGCACATGCCTTCTAGGATGGAGACGTTTTGAGGGATTCCAGAAGGGAGTGTTTTGTTCACCATTAAATCGCCATGCCCAGGGCAGTCCCCAGAGCAAATGCTACAACGCAGCCTTCTCACCCTAATCCAGGCCAGGGGGAGGCCCTCCGCACAACGCCTAACACCCAGAAAGCCCTCAATCAAGTGGTGGCACGTCCCAGGCCTCGGGCCCAGCAGAACCGTAACCTGGGATTTTAATAATAACCTTAGTTCTTTATGAAACAGAATCTCCCCTAACAACTACATCCGTTTGATTTTCAGAAATTTGATTTTATTACATTTTCAGGAACACACTGGCTATAAAAGGAATGCACCCCCTCTATGTCCGGTCAATGGTTTTGATTTGCTTCATTTTTAAAGAATAACATGATCCTGGAATGTGAGTGAGCAATGCTGGGGAGACAGAAAGCAGAGGAAAATCTCAATGTGTCACTCTCGAGGAATGATTTCGAAATTAAATTCTCAATCAGAAGCTAGTCACTCCGTCACAAAACTCGCATTCATATAATTAAGGCCTGACACCCTCAAGGGCAGGGGGGAAGAGGGGCTCACGGCAGGGAGGAGTACAGGTAACACCATCCGGGGTGCTTCCTCGGAGTAAGTGAAGTCCAAAAGGTCGTGAGGGGTGAATCACTGGCAAAAGAGAGAGGACTTCAGGGTCCTGCTTTCCATTGTGAGCTAGAAGGACATCTATTCAGGGACACTTCAAAGAACGCCAAGCAATTGGTAGAAAATATTCAGGGATTCCTCTGCGGGACTTTATAGTAGCTTTAGCCTGATGAAGCCTAATCACCTCTCAGCACAAGGGTTTTCAACTATTTTTTTGTAAGATTTTTATTTATTTATTTGACAGAGAGAGAGACAGCCAATGAGAGAGGGAACACAAGCAGGGCGAGTGGGAGAGGAAGAAGCAGGCTCCCAGGGGAGGAGCCGGATGCGGGGCTCGATCCCAGGACTCTGGGATCACACCCTGGGCCGAAGGCAGACCCTTAATGACTGAGCCACCCAGGCGCCCCGGGTTTTCAACTTCTGAGCTGATGGAAGGGCCTTCTTTCATCTTAAGTGATTTTTATTTCCTAAGAGCTCAGTCTCTAAAATTGTCCCTCTTTTTCATCATTGTGGTCTACTGTTTTATCCATCTCATCTTGTAGTTCCCGTCCCTGCTCGCACTCTCTCTCTCACGTTTTTGGTTTGATAGCGTGTACCACTTTAAATGATTCATTTTACCGGTTCATATTCTAACTTCGCTCTGAGCAGGAGGGAAGCCTGGTGTGAAGGGAAGCTTCCTGGAGAGAGGGCAGGCTGTGCCCCTTCAGTGGGCTGGCGGTGGCCCCTGCAGCAGTTGCAAAGCAGACAGGCTGCTGAAGAGCCTCACAGAGGCTTCCAAGCGAGAATATGGATTCCTTGAGGGCAAAGTTCACTCTGCATCACGCTTTTTTTTTACAGTTCTGCTGGGTGGCTCAGTTGAACCAGCGTATCTGATTCTGGGAATTTATCTCCTCTGCTCCACGCCACTAAGCTTGTTACCTACCATGTTGTGTAAAATGAGGCTGACTCCCCTATCAGTAGGTCCCCTTCTTCAGAGTCCATGCCTGCAACATCCCATAATGAAAGGCTTCTGGTGGTGTTACTTGAGACCGTGCCCTGGAAGGCTGTTACCGTGTGTTTATGATCAGTATGTGTCATGACTCATGTTACTTCCATACTGCACCTATCTTTTCAACAAGGGTACGGCATCAAAGTGGGCTTCTTCGGCAACACGAAGCACACCTTCTGGTTCAACTTGAACTCTGCAGACGCGAGATTCCCCACAGAACACAGAATAACCAATAGTAACTTAGCTTTATGGGAAAACACAAACTATTTCCACTGAACAGTAGACTTATATACTATAAAATACAAAAGATTCCATTACCATTGAAAACAAGTGAGAGATCTTCATCAATTTTATCATGCCTCCCCCCCAAAACCCCCAACTCACTAATCCTTTGGTGACAACAGAGCTGGCCCTAGTGTATGGGAAATGGATAGAGCACGGTACTGTGCTAATAGCAATGAAGTAAGCCGGGCACCCAGCAGAAGCTATGGTCCCAGCACACAGTGCTCAAAGACACAGGAGACCCTCAAACAAGCCGTATGCTCAAACTCTTTTCAAATCAAAAGGAAACTAATAGAACTATCCCAATGCTCTTCTACAAAATTCCCTAAAGCAGAATGTGATGTTTATTCTGTGTATAAAATAAAATTGTGGCTGGAGGGAAAGTGGGGGACACTTATGATTTGCACATCAACCAACTCAGGAGAGCACTGGGCTCGGCATCCCCTGAAAGTCAGATCTTAGTGTGGAGACTGTTTATGAGGAATTCCCATAGGAAAACCTGGGGGAGGGGATTCAGATTTGTAGGTGATCACGTTATTAATAGAACCCTGTTTCTATTTTAACGTGCTATTAATTAGAAATAGTGAAATAAAGATTCCATTTGGTCCAATAACTTTCATTAAAGTCCATCACCACGGAAAGCATCCCCAAATCTGACCATCTACCTCAGATCACAAGGGCCAACTGACACTGAATTAACAACACTGAAAAATCCACCATTACTACTGGAAAAAATTGAAAGTTCATTCATTCAACCAGCAATAATTAAGTGCCTATTACACACTGGACACAGAACAGTAAGACACTATCCCTACCCTCGAGAGCTTACAATCTAATTGGGAAAAGAGACAACAGAACACACATTTACAATTTGGATGGGTAAATTCAAGGCACCAAAGAAGGATATAAGAAGAGGTTCCTGGGATGCCTGGGTGGCTCAGTCGGTTAAGCGTCTGCCTTCAGCTCAGGTCATGATCTCAGGGTGCTGGGATCCAGTCCCGCATCAGGCTCCCTACTCAGCGGAGGAGAGCCTGCTTTTCCCTCTGCCTGCCACTCCCGCTGCTTGTGTTCTCTCTCCCTCTCTGTCTCTGACAAATAAATAAAATCTTAAAACAGAAGAGTCTAATACAGTAAAAAGCTAAGTCTGAATAGACTTGAATAAGTAGAAGTTAGAAAGCAGGCAGGGAAAAAAAGGAAAAGAAGGAAAGAATTCTAAAGAAAATACATAGCATATTCAGGGGAATGTCAGTAATTCAATACTGCTGAAGAATTAGGTGCAAGGGCTCAGCTCCTGAAGAACTATGCGTGTCTTGTTAAGGAACCTGAATGTTAACCTGAAGGCAATGGGGGAACCAAGGTAAAATTTTAAGCACATGATCTAAGATTAGTGCTCCAGGAAGATAAGGCTACAGTAAGAAAAACAAAGTAGAAAGGGAACAAGGCTGTTGGTAGAGATACCAGCGAATAGAGACAGTTTCAATTATCTAGAGTAGAGAGAAAGGGTACTGCACTCAAGACATAGGAAAAGGGTGGGATGATGAGTTGGAACCATCCCTGAATATTAACACTGAATTACAATCGTCATTTTGCTTTTTAAAGCTATCACACTATCATCCAATTCCGTATTTTTCCAGGCTCAGGTTAAGGGGCTCAACTGCCTCATTCATTCTCCCAAAAGTGGTCTTGGCAGCAATGGCCCTGACTGATCAACACGTGACCAAAGTCCAAGAGCATCCTTAGAAGTGAACCCAGAAAGGAAGCTCTCAATTTACATTCCACTACAGCTCAGAACACCAACGTATTAATGAATTTAAGGTAAAGATCATACTATCTAAAATTTCACTCAAAAGCTATGCAGCAGGTATAAAAGTTGCTGCACTACAAAGGTTTGAAAAAGTAGAATGAATCTGAAAGGAAACTCCAGGGAAAGACCTCTGCTTTACTAGAGGGCAGTTAATATTTACAGATACAAGAAGTATTTCCACACTAGCCCAGCACCTCCAGTCAATTAAAAGATAAAGCCTAGCACTGAACATTAGAACATTACGAATAGAGGACAAAAAACAGTAATCCAAGGAGAGGGAGAAATGGGGAGAGAGAGAGAAGAAGAAAAAGGGAGATGGGAGGGAAAAAAGCAAGGTGCCTTGCTCAGATACCCTTATCATCCAGCAATATGGCTCGCAAGGGCTAAAAAGAGAAGAAAACAACTGGTCCAGACTTCTGGAGGATTTTACTGCAGCTCCCAAGCTATCAAACCACACTAGCTCTCAAAAAGGAAAAACTCCAAGATCACTTAACCAACTCTGCCTTCTGAGGCTAGAATCATCAGGGTTTTTTCCCCTTTTTTTTGAAATTAAAAAAAAAAAATCTTGGGAGTAGAAGCCCTGAATTTTAGGTTCTAATCTGAATATTATAGGTAGAAATCCCACAAATGTCTGCCATCTAAAATCTATTAAGAAAATGCTAAGCATCAGTTCAATACGAAAATTGGAAAGGAAGGGTGCCTCAGTGGCTCAGTGGGTTGGGCATCCCACTCTTGATTTTGGCTCAGGTCATGATCTCAGGGTTGTGGGATCTAGCCCCACATCGGGCTCCCTGCTCAGCTGGGACCAGTCTGCTTCTCCCTCTCCCTCTGCCCCACCCTGCTGCTCATGGTCGCACGCCCTCGTGAGCTCTCTCTCAAATAAATAAATAAAACCTTTAAAAAGAATGGCTTTCTAGCTTATAAATCATCTCAATTTCTA
>NC_048224.1:39423115-39458597 GCF_002007445.2 Ailuropoda melanoleuca | reverse complement strand
TTTTTTTTTTTTTTTTGAGAGAGAGCGAGAGAGCATGAGCACGGGGGGGGGGGGCAGATGGAGAGGGAGAATCTTAAGCAGGCTCCAAGCAGCACTCAATCTCACAACCCTGAGATCATGACCTGAGCAGAAATCAAGAGTTGGACACTTAACTGACTGAGCTACCCAAGCTCTCAAGGGTTTTTTAGAACATAAAACAACCCTTGTGTATTAAGAAAGATTAAAGGGGAAAGGGGAATCATCAAAGGTCCCAAATCATGGTTAAAACAGAGTAAGTCAAAACATGGCATAAAACACATTTAATGCAAAGTTTAAATTACATGCAGTATTTAGGCTAAAATTATATTCAAAGTTTAAATTACGCCCAATATTTAGGAACCAATTTAAAGTTCTACAGAGATCACCCAAAAGCACAGAGGCAATGGAAGTACAACAGAGAGAAATCAATATCACCAATGATCCACTGAAAGTGGCCTGAGCTGTCCTTTCAAACCGCTAGACACGTTCTCAATGGGGCAGAGGCGCTGTGTGGTCCTAGCTTCTCTAGATTCCTCTGCCCTCAGAGCCTCACTCAAGATGTGGGATTCCATTGCCCCAAGAACCCTTCCCTTGCCTCTGCTAGAGGGAGAGCTTACCATGCTCAGAGCTGAGAGGAGAAGACCAGACAAGATGGGCAAAGTAACTCCCAGTTACTATGTAATCCAAGCACATGCCTTCTAGGATGGAGACGTTTTGAGGGATTCCAGAAGGGAGTGTTTTGTTCACCATTAAATCGCCATGCCCAGGGCAGTCCCCAGAGCAAATGCTACAACGCAGCCTTCTCACCCTAATCCAGGCCAGGGGGAGGCCCTCCGCACAACGCCTAACACCCAGAAAGCCCTCAATCAAGTGGTGGCACGTCCCAGGCCTCGGGCCCAGCAGAACCGTAACCTGGGATTTTAATAATAACCTTAGTTCTTTATGAAACAGAATCTCCCCTAACACCTACATCCGTTTGATTTTCAGAAATTTGATTTTATTACATTTTCAGGAACACACTGGCTATAAAAGGAATGCACCCCCTCTATGTCCGGTCAATGGTTTTGATTTGCTTCATTTTTAAAGAATAACATGATCCTGGAATGTGAGTGAGCAATGCTGGGGAGACAGAAAGCAGAGGAAAATCTCAATGTGTCACTCTCGAGGAATGATTTCGAAATTAAATTCTCAATCAGAAGCTAGTCACTCCGTCACAAAACTCGCATTCATATAATTAAGGCCTGACACCCTCAAGGGCAGGGGGGAAGAGGGGCTCACGGCAGGGAGGAGTACAGGTAACACCATCCGGGGTGCTTCCTCGGAGTAAGTGAAGTCCAAAAGGTCGTGAGGGGTGAATCACTGGCAAAAGAGAGAGGACTTCAGGGTCCTGCTTTCCATTGTGAGCTAGAAGGACATCTATTCAGGGACACTTCAAAGAACGCCAAGCAATTGGTAGAAAATATTCAGGGATTCCTCTGCGGGACTTTATAGTAGCTTTAGCCTGATGAAGCCTAATCACCTCTCAGCACAAGGGTTTTCAACTATTTTTTTGTAAGATTTTTATTTATTTATTTGACAGAGAGAGAGACAGCCAATGAGAGAGGGAACACAAGCAGGGGGAGTGGGAGAGGAAGAAGCAGGCTCCCAGGGGAGGAGCCGGATGCGGGGCTCGATCCCAGGACTCTGGGATCACGCCCTGGGCCGAAGGCAGACCCTTAATGACTGAGCCACCCAGGCGCCCCGGGTTTTCAACTTCTGAGCTGATGGAAGGGCCTTCTTTCATCTTAAGTGATTTTTATTTCCTAAGAGCTCAGTCTCTAAAATTGTCCCTCTTTTTCATCATTGTGGTCTACTGTTTTATCCATCTCATCTTGTAGTTCCCGTCCCTGCTCGCACTCTCTCTCTCACGTTTTTGGTTTGATAGCGTGTACCACTTTAAATGATTCATTTTACCGGTTCATATTCTAACTTCGCTCTGAGCAGGAGGGAAGCCTGGTGTGAAGGGAAGCTCCCTGGAGAGAGGGCAGGCTGTGCCCCTTCAGTGGGCTGGCGGTGGCCCCTGCAGCAGTTGCAAAGCAGACAGGCTGCTGGAGAGCCTCACAGAGGCTTCCAAGCGAGAATATGGATTNCTCCCTGCTCGCACTCTCTCTCTCTCACGTTTTTGGTTTGATAGCGTGTACCACTTTAAATGATTCATTTTACCGGTTCATATTCTAACTTCGCTCTGAGCAGGAGGGAAGCCTGGTGTGAAGGGAAGCTCCCTGGAGAGAGGGCAGGCTGTGCCCCTTCAGTGGGCTGGCGGTGGCCCCTGCAGCAGTTGCAAAGCAGACAGGCTGCTGGAGAGCCTCACAGAGGCTTCCAAGCGAGAATATGGATTCCTTGAGGGCAAAGTTCACTCTGCATCACGCTTTTTTTTACAGTTCTGCTGGGTGGCTCAGTTGAACCAGCGTATCTGATTCTGGGAATTTATCTCCTCTGCTCCACGCCACTAAGCTTGTTACCTACCATGTTGTGTAAAATGAGGCTGACTCCCCTATCAGTAGGTCCCCTTCTTCAGAGTCCATGCCTGCAACATCCCATAATGAAAGGCTTCTGGTGGTGTTACTTGAGACCGTGCCCTGGAAGGCTGTTACCGTGTGTTTATGATCAGTATGTGTCATGACTCATGTTACTTCCATACTGCACCTATCTTTTCAACAAGGGTACGGCATCAAAGTGGGCTTCTTCGGCAACACGAAGCACACCTTCTGGTTCAACTTGAACTCTGCAGACGCGAGATTCCCCACAGAACACAGAATAACCAATAGTAACTTAGCTTTATGGGAAAACACAAACTATTTCCACTGAACAGTAGACTTATATACTATAAAATACAAAAGATTCCATTACCATTGAAAACAAGTGAGAGATCTTCATCAATTTTATCATGCCTCCCCCCCAAAACCCCCAACTCACTAATCCTTTGGTGACAACAGAGCTGGCCCTAGTGNAAGAGGATCTTCATTAATTTTATCATGCCTCCCCCCCAAAACCCCCAACTCACTAATCCTTTGGTGACAACAGAGCTGGCCCTAGTGTATGGGAAATGGATAGAGCACGGTACTGTGCTAATAGCAATGAAGTAAGCCGGGCACCCAGCAGAAGCTATGGTCCCAGCACACAGTGCTCAAAGACACAGGAGACCCTCAAACAAGCCGTATGCTCAAACTCTTTTCAAATCAAAAGGAAACTAATAGAACTATCCCAATGCTCTTCTACAAAATTCCCTAAAGCAGAATGTGATGTTTATTCTGTGTATAAAATAAAATTGTGGCTGGAGGGAAAGTGGGGGACACTTATGATTTGCACATCAACCAACTCAGGAGAGCACTGGGCTCGGCATCCCCTGAAAGTCAGATCTTAGTGTGGAGACTGTTTATGAGGAATTCCCATAGGAAAACCTGGGGGAGGGGATTCAGATTTGTAGGTGATCACGTTATTAATAGAACCCTGTTTCTATTTTAACGTGCTATTAATTAGAAATAGTGAAATAAAGATTCCATTTGGTCCAATAACTTTCATTAAAGTCCATCACCACGGAAAGCATCCCCAAATCTGACCATCTACCTCAGATCACAAGGGCCAACTGACACTGAATTAACAACACTGAAAAATCCACCATTACTACTGGAAAAAATTGAAAGTTCATTCATTCAACCAGCAATAATTAAGTGCCTATTACACACTGGACACAGAACAGTAAGACACTATCCCTACCCTCGAGAGCTTACAATCTAATTGGGAAAAGAGACAACAGAACACACATTTACAATTTGGATGGGTAAATTCAAGGCACCAAAGAAGGATATAAGAAGAGGTTCCTGGGATGCCTGGGTGGCTCAGTCGGTTAAGCGTCTGCCTTCAGCTCAGGTCATGATCTCAGGGTGCTGGGATCCAGTCCCGCATCAGGCTCCCTACTCAGCGGAGGAGAGCCTGCTTTTCCCTCTGCCTGCCACTCCCGCTGCTTGTGTTCTCTCTCCCTCTCTGTCTCTGACAAATAAATAAAATCTTAAAACAGAAGAGTCTAACAGTAAAAAGCTAAGTCTGAATAGACTTGAATAAGTAGAAGTTAGAAAGCAGGCAGGGAAAAAAAGGAAAAGAAGGAAAGAATTCTAAAGAAAATACATAGCATATTCAGGGGAATGTCAGTAATTCAATACTGCTGAAGAATTAGGTGCAAGGGCTCAGCTCCTGAAGAACTATGCGTGTCTTGTTAAGGAACCTGAATGTTAACCTGAAGGCAATGGGGGAACCAAGGTAAAATTTTAAGCACATGATCTAAGATTAGTGCTCCAGGAAGATAAGGCTACAGTAAGAAAAACAAAGTAGAAAGGGAACAAGGCTGTTGGTAGAGATACCAGCGAATAGAGACAGTTTCAATTATCTAGAGTAGAGAGAAAGGGTACTGCACTCAAGACATAGGAAAAGGGTGGGATGATGAGTTGGAACCATCCCTGAATATTAACACTGAATTACAATCGTCATTTTGCTTTTTAAAGCTATCACACTATCATCCAATTCCGTATTTTTCCAGGCTCAGGTTAAGGGGCTCAACTGCCTCATTCATTCTCCCAAAAGTGGTCTTGGCAGCAATGGCCCTGACTGATCAACACGTGACCAAAGTCCAAGAGCATCCTTAGAAGTGAACCCAGAAAGGAAGCTCTCAATTTACATTCCACTACAGCTCAGAACACCAACGTATTAATGAATTTAAGGTAAAGATCATACTATCTAAAATTTCACTCAAAAGCTATGCAGCAGGTATAAAAGTTGCTGCACTACAAAGGTTTGAAAAAGTAGAATGAATCTGAAAGGAAACTCCAGGGAAAGACCTCTGCTTTACTAGAGGGCAGTTAATATTTACAGATACAAGAAGTATTTCCACACTAGCCCAGCACCTCCAGTCAATTAAAAGATAAAGCCTAGCACTGAACATTAGAACATTACGAATAGAGGACAAAAAACAGTAATCCAAGGAGAGGGAGAAATGGGGAGAGAGAGAGAAGAAGAAAAAGGGAGATGGGAGGGAAAAAAGCAAGGTGCCTTGCTCAGATACCCTTATCATCCAGCAATATGGCTCGCAAGGGCTAAAAAGAGAAGAAAACAACTGGTCCAGACTTCTGGAGGATTTTACTGCAGCTCCCAAGCTATCAAACCACACTAGCTCTCAAAAAGGAAAAACTCCAAGATCACTTAACCAACTCTGCCTTCTGAGGCTAGAATCATCAGGGTTTTTTCCCCTTTTTTTTGAAATTAAAAAAAAAAAAATCTTGGGAGTAGAAGCCCTGAATTTTAGGTTCTAATCTGAATATTATAGGTAGAAATCCCACAAATGTCTGCCATCTAAAATCTATTAAGAAAATGCTAAGCATCAGTTCAATACGAAAATTGGAAAGGAAGGGTGCCTCAGTGGCTCAGTGGGTTGGGCATCCCACTCTTGATTTTGGCTCAGGTCATGATCTCAGGGTTGTGGGATCTAGCCCCACATCGGGCTCCCTGCTCAGCTGGGACCAGTCTGCTTCTCCCTCTCCCTCTGCCCCACCCTGCTGCTCATGGTCGCACGCCCTCGTGAGCTCTCTCTCAAATAAATAAATAAAACCTTTAAAAAGAATGGCTTTCTAGCTTATAAATCATCTCAATTTCTACATTTAAAAAAAAATTTTTTTTTAAGATTTTATTTATTTATTTGACAGAGAGAGAGAGCACAAATAGGCAAAGCGGCAGGCAGAGAGGCGGAGCGGGAGAAGCAGGTTCTCCACTAAGCAGGGAGCCCCATGTGGGGCTCGATCCCAGGACCCTGAGATCACGACGTGAGCTGAAGGCAGATGCTTAACCAACTGAGCCACCCAGGCGCCCTTTTCTTTTTTTTTAATTGCAGGCTTATAGGAATTGTGAGACATTTGTGAAATCTGAATAATTTGAGCAAGAGCCATTCATTATATTAATCACACTGAGCTCCATTTTTTGGAGTTAGTTAATGTATGTATGTATGTATGTATGTAATCTCTACACCCAATGTGGGGCTCAAATTCACAACCCTGACATCAAGAGTTGCATGCTCTACCAACTGAGCCAGCCAGGTGCCCCTGAGCTCCATTTTTTAGCATAGGCCAATACTTAGCTCTCTTCCTAAGAGAGGACGCAATTCAATAGAACACCGAATCTAAATTAACTAGATACCATTTCACACTGTATGTAATTTTAAAAAATAACCACTTGGTTTTTAAAAGTTTTATAGCTTTCCTTAGCCATTTACTATAATATTTGCATGACTTAAATACTTTTAACAAGTAGGTGTCCATGATTAACCTCTTTAATGTGACAACCAGATAATGGAGCAATGTTAAGTTTTTGAAATAGGCTCCATTTCCACCAGTTGCAAGCACAAAGTGGAAGGAGAATTTCAATATCTGCTTATTTTATGTACACTTTACCTTATGGCAAAAAAGATTTGAGAGATACAGAACATGTGTTCAGAAAATATATTCTTCAATAAAATACAGAATGTGAGCACACTATTTTAACCAAAATATTGTTGCCAGTGTTCTTTAGCTTTCCTTGTCAAAATGTTAGATATCAGGGGTGCCTGGGTGGCACAGCGGTTAAGCGTCTGCCTTCGGCTCAGGGTGTGATCCCGGCGTTATGGGATCCGAGCCCCACATCAGGCTCCTCCGCTATGAGCCTGCTTCTTCCTCTCCCACTTCCCCTGCTTGTGTTCCCTCTCTCGCTGGCTGTCTCTATCTCTGTCGAATAAATAAATAAAATCTTAAAAAAAATGTTGTATCAGGTTTGCAATTTCACTAAATACAGTTGGGAGGGCACAAACTGTAGTTCTCTGCTGAAAATAACTCATTTAACTGGGAAGTATCTTTATTTCAATAAGAAAGTAATCAGATCAAACATGTAAGTAATTTTGAAGGTGGGACCAGAAGAAAGGAACTTACCCAAAAAAAGGTTAAGATTTAATTTATAAATAAATTAAGCTGTTGACTATTTGCTCTATGTTGAATTACCCATTTCAGAATGGTATTCACAAAATTCCTTTAATCAGCTGTTCATTATCACCTGTTATAAACTAGTTGCATTTTTTTCATTCTATTTTCAGGATCCTGTTACTATCACAAAGGTAACTATATGGGGCATTAGAAAATAAATACATACATAAATAAATACAAAGCCTCTCTACAGTATTTTAACTAAGTTATTCTCAAACCCAAAGTATTTAAAGAGAACTCTGCTGTTTATCATTAAACACAAAATAAATAACTTAGAAGAATTGTGGAGTTGTCTCAAGTCTAACAGCACAGGTTACTTGGAATATTAGGCTATATCGCTAGTGTTCATTTTAATTAAAGAAGTATGACTTTATCATTATGTATGAATAATTGAGGGAAGGGGATATATCATAGTCCTATGTTGAAAGAAGTCAAATTTTTCCAAATTGAGCTGTAAATTTAACAATTCCAATTTAAAAACAAGATTTAAAAACTGCAGTTAAAAAAACAAGATTATTTAGGGCCTTGGGAAAAATTTTAAAGTACATCTTTAAGTAAAAATGTGTAAAAGCCAATGAAGTTTGGAAAAGAATGAGGGGTTTGCCTCACCAGTAATAAGGTAATAAAACTTCATTAATTACAACAGTGGACACTAGTACAAGAATAGATCAATGAAACAGCACTGGGAGCCTTGAGACATATGCAAGTATACAGAAGAATTCAGTCTGTAATACAGTATTTCAAAACCACGGAACAATCAAATAATAATTCACTAAGTGATTTTGAGACAAGTGGCTAAATATTTATATGAATCTAAAATTAAGGCTCTGACTCTCATCATATAATGAAGTAAAATGAGTACATTACAGAATAAAATGTAAAAAAAAAACCCAAAAAACAATGGAATTAAAATTAATAAAGAAAAACAGATATTAACTACATAATAATTGGAGGACTACATATAAAATTACACAGATCAGAAACATTAAAAAAAAAAAAAAGCCCTGAGAACCCAAAACACAGGCACACACACTTTTCTCTATGTTAAACATACGAACATAGTTGAAAGACCAAAAAAAAAACCAAAAAAACAAAAACAAACAAAAAAAACCACCACCCCCCTAGGGAAAAAACTGCAACCTATCACAGAAAAACAATCTTCGTATCAAGATTAACAGAGCAATGGATTGCATCACAAAGGATTATGAGTATATAATTTACAACTAGATGTAACTAAGATATCAATATATGAAAAATGTTCAATGGAACTAGTAATTAAAGGAATGAAAATAACAGAAAATAGTGAAGAGCCTGATACTCGGTAAGGGGAAATGGGCACCATCATACATCGTTACCAGGACTATGAATAGATACAACTTTCTATAGGGCAATATGTATCAAAGTTTATTTTTTTTAAAGATTTTATTTATTTGACAGAGATAGAGACAGCCAGCGAAAGAGGGAACACAAGCAGGGGGAGTGGGAGAGGAAGAAGCAGCCTCATAGCAGAGGAGCCCGATGTGGGGCTCGATCCCAGAACACCGGGATCACGCCCTGAGCCGAAGGCAGATGCTTAACCGCTGTGCCACCCAGGCGCCCCTGTATCAAAGTTTAAAATGCACAAGCTTCTGGCCCAATAATTCCTCTTTCAGGAATGTAAACTATGGAAGTCCTCTCTCAAAATGTACACATATGAATTCACCAGTGTTTGTAATCTTGATGAACTGACAACCTAAATGCCAATTAATAACAACACATACGTATTAGTACCTCATAAACGAAAATGCCATGCATCTATTTAAAATGATGCAGAGATCATACATTTACTGACATGGAAAAAAAAGGGTCATGACACTTTACATGGAAACTCCATGTGAGCAGATTGGCCAAACCCTGGATGCCTTGTTCTTCAACCTTATTTCCAGCACCTAGAATAGTGCCTTGTACAAGAGCTTCCCAAGAAGCATTTACTAAATTGATGAATTTTAAAAGCAAGCTACAGAACAATAATCATAATGCTAACCCCCACTTTCCTCTCTCCTCCCGCTCTCTCTCTCTCCACACACACACAATTGGAACAACAGTCACAAAAGCTTAACAAGGTAGTGGAGTTTTGGTGTGTGTGTTTAACTTTCTTCTTTATTCCTCTCTGTATTGTCTAAATTCCTTATATAGTAGGCATTTTTAAAAATTATTATGATTGGAATAAAGTAACAAAATTGATTTTTAAGAACTCATATATTTAAAATGAACTCCAGAAAGTGTTCGGTGACAACAGCTCACAAACTACAAAAACTAACATCAGCAGTATCCAAATGGCATGTTTTCTTTCACCTCCAAAGAAGTATCGGTACGTCTTCTACAATGTAGCATCTTTCTCCAGTACCACGAAATGCCACCCTATACTACTAAAATGCAGAATTTCCAAAATAAAAAGCACATTTTTCTGTAGTAAAAAAAAAAGGGGGGGGAAGCAACGAATTTCTTAAAAGTCCTCCCATCTCCTCTATTAACACATGCCCTCTTCTAGTTGGCGATAAAGATTACTATGTATAGTCTTTTTTTTTTTCAGGCTAAAATGCCAGTGAATCTATATAAGAAACGTGCTCTAGGCAATTCTTTCACTTCTTTGGAAAAACATTTTATTTTAAAGACATTTAAAAAATTGAAATATCAAAACTAGACACATACCCTCTGTCATTATTCATCCCACCACCCTGTTTTATATTATTCACAGACTTTATCACTATCTGAAATAACCTTATTTGAATTTTTATTACCTGTCTCTCCCTTCTAGAATGTAAGCTCTATGAGGACAGGAATTCTGTCCTTCTCACCACTGTGTCCCCAGTGAATGGCATCTAGTAGGCCTCAAGGAGAATTTGTTGAATAATGAAAAAGGAGGGGGGGGCTATAAATAAGGAATTGGAAAAAGGAAAGAAAACCAAAATGAAATGTACAAGCTGACATGACTCAAGGCTATAACGTCAGCCCGGAGGTTTGGTGGACATTTTTCAAGGTGGACAGGTGCTCCTCCACACCTATGTAAAAGCATAGAGCTCTTCCAGGAAGAAAATCCACAGGGAGGTCTCCGAGTAGCTCTGTGCAGCTCCCAGAAGAGTGGGAACGATCATCATCATAATAGAAATGTCGTCCAGGTCGAGGAAACAACAGCAGCAACAACACAATATACATCTTGGCCCAGATGAAAATCAAACGAATTCCCAACACAATGAAACCAAGCAAGCAACCTTCCGCCCGACACGTAGAAAAAGCAGTCTCCTTTCCCCTGGCCGTGCAGTCGCCCGCAGCCCAGCAAAACCCCTCACTCATCACTTTTCCCCCTCAAGGACCCTCGCCCCAGCTGGTCCAAGGGGAAAGGGAATGGGGGGGAACAGTAAAAGAATTCGCTTTCTCCACCCCTACCCGAGCCCAATCCTCTCCAAAGCGCAATGCCTCCCAACCTCCCACCCCGAGGCCCTGACCCCCGCGCCAACGGCTCCTCCAGCAGCCCCTCACTCACGTGTAGATGATGGCCATGAAATGCATCAGCCACAGCACCAAGAAGAGGACGAACCCGAAGACGGCCATTCCCTCCAAGGCCAAGTCCAGCAGCGCCATCCCCCGGCCCGGCCCGGCCCGCTCCGGCCGCCGCCGCGGACCGCGCTCCCGCAGGAGGACAGGGTGGGCGCCCGGCGCGGGGGCGCAGGAGAGGAGAGGAAGGTGGGGAGAGGAAGGGGCGGAGGGGGGTGGGGAACGGAAGGGGCGGGCAGGGCCTGCGCGCCCCGCCCGCGCGCACTCGTTCGCGCTCTGTTCTGGGCGCGCTCGCGACTGCGGGCGCTGCGGTGGCCGGGCTCCGTGGTCAGAGCGGCCGTGGCCCGCGCTCAGGCTCCCCTCTCCACACCCTCGCGGTCGCCGGCCGGACCCCGCGCGCCTACGCCCCCGATGCCAACGCCCCGCCGCCTCGCCGCCCGACTCCGGGCCGCACAACTCCACACCCTGCTCCGCCGCCGCAGCTCCGCGCACTAATCGAAACCGGCGGCCAGCCTCCGACTCCCCGGCGCGCCCCGCCCCGCCCCCGCCCTCCGGAACGGCGGCGCCCGTCCCTCCAAGGGGCGGTGCGCGCCGCTGCTCCCCGCCCACCCTGCCGCCCTCGCGCCCGCTGCGTCACCATCACCGTCGGGAGCGCGCCCCTGGGAGGCTTCTGCTGGACGCCAGCCCGCCTTCCCCGCGGGCTCCTGTCTCCGCCGCGCCTAATCTTCGGCGTCGGGCGGCGGGGGCGCCCCGGGCGGCCAGCACTGCACCCCTGAGCTGGCCTCCTTCGGCGGTGGCGGCACGTGACCCTGTGTCCGGCTCGAAGGCTGCTTGCCCTCTGTGGGCTCCAGTGTTTCCAGGCGTCCCAGAGAAAGACACGGAGTTCCAGGCGGCCCCCCGAGTTGTCTGGAAATCCAGCTTCCAAAGCTGTCTCTGCAGCTTCTCCGGCCGGCACTGCTCAGAGAGGCTTAGGCCCTCCTCCAGGCCACGTTCTTGGGCGCTTGGCTGTCCCATTGCCTTCCAACCTCACTGCTTTTCATGCTGTGTTGTCTTTGACCGCAACCGACCCGAGAGCAAAATAATCTTACTCCTCACAGATTCGTAAGCACCATACAGACAGCGTGTAATGTAAAAGAAATTCTCAAACTCGGAATGTAAGGGATCAGTTAATATCAAAGTCCCCTAAGACTACTGTTCAACACGGTAGCCATACGGGGCTATTGAGCGCTTAAAATGTGGCTGGTGGGAATTTAGAGGTCCTGTGCGTCTAAACCATACACCGGATGTAAAAGACCGCCTCCTTAATAAATTTTATATTGATTACATGTAGAAACAATATATTTTTTAAAGATTTTATTTATTTATTCGACAGAGAGACAGCCAGTGAGAGAGGGAACACAAGCAGGGGGAATGGGGGTCTCGATCTCACAACGCTGAGATCACGCCCTGAGCCGAAGGCAGACGCTTAACAGCTGTGCCACCCAGGCGCCCCCGAAACAATATTTTTGATATATTGGGTTTAATTAAAAATTTTTAATTTCACTTTTTGTTGTTTTACTTTTTAAATGTGGCTAGCTACTAGAAAATTTTAAATTACACATGTGGATAGCACTGCTCTAAAATGTAAACAAGTGGCACTTTGGATAGTAAGTTAACCTAGCTGTTATCTTAATTTTAAATCAGTTCAGGGAGATGTTTTAATCTAGTACTAAATGTTTCTGTTTGTTTCTTTAGCCTAGATGAGTTTATATTGTTTCTTGATTGTTTTATGTTTAGACAATGTTTATTATTTCCAGTGATTTCCTTTTAAATAATCCATGACCTCCCTTGAGAGATTTCAGAATTGAATTCCATTTTGAAAAGGTTATTTTATCCTTGCTATTTATTATGTTTGATATTGATTAAACGAAGTACCTTAATCTACAGTTAGATGGTAAACTACAATCAGCGAAGAATTTCAATTAATGTCTGTACTGAGTCCCAATTCTGCATTCACTATACTCTGTGTTTTCCTGGGGTGAAGTCAGTAAGAAGGAACAATGTTTACAAATGAAACTTCCATTTGTTCAGAGTAACTGGTTAAGGAATTAAAGTTAGAGTGGGATAGAATACTACCAGCAAAATAACTACAAATGGAAAAATTTTAAAACATCACTATTGTAGTTCATTAATTCTAGGATTCACTTTAAAAAGAAAAAGATTTTATTTATTTATTTATTTACTTATTTTTTTATGAGAGAGATGGCATGCCCACACCAGTGGGGGGAGGGACAGAGGGGGAGAGAGAGAATCTCAAGCAGACTCCATGATGAGTGCAGAGTCCTACTCCCTACCCTGAGCCAAACGAAGAATCTGATGCTTAACCCACTGAGCTACCCAGGTACCCCTAGGACTCACTTTTAAAAACACTTTAACGTGGGGCACCTGAGTGGCTCAGTTGGCTAAATCCCACTTTTGGTTTCAGCTCAGGTCAAGATCTCAGGGTTGTGAGATTGAGCCCCGCCTCCTTATGATTCTCCCTCTCCCTCTGCCCCTCCCCCCTTTATAAAAACACTTTAACATATTTTAACATTTCTGAAATGGAAATGTATCTCACAGTCAGTAACATCTTAACGCAAACTAGTAGATATTTTTTCTTGATAAGATGTAAATAACAGTGCCTCTTACAATGACTGCCCTCTTAGATTCAGTGAACTATATCAATTGGTCAATTAAAGCATTTTGTTATATTCTGCTTTTCTCCAAAATGTTTTCTTGGAACCTTACAACAAAAGATTTTATACAGTATGAACAATAACATGGAAAATGAGGCCAAGAAAGGTGAAAGAAGCACATATTCATAAGAATCAACAGAATTAGTATAATTGAGTATAATCAGTAGATTAAAGATCAGCTATGTTGTACTTAGGCCTAGTTAAACTTGGTCATGTCCAAACCATTCTATAGTATCTACAGAATATTAGGATTACATATTCTAAAATGAATATGCATGAATATATAATCCTAACATTAGAATATATAATCCTAACATTCTATAGATACTATAAAAGTGTACATTTCTTCCATGTTTCACAGCAGCATAGGAATCTAGCAAAGACCCTGTCCACTGATCTTACTTCTTGGCAGTTAACATTTTTGTTGTTGTCTTCTAAAGGGCCCTCCTCTCTTAGAAAACCAATTTCACTGAGGTCAGGGCTTCTGATTCTTTCCAGGGACAGTCCAGTAGCTTTAGTATATATTAGAATTCATACAGTTTGAGGAGCAATATTTTCAGAGACAAACAAAATCCAAATTTGATTGTCATTTAATGGCCTGAGATATTTAAGTCTATAAAACCTTAACACGAAAAGAATTCAAAATATCTGATTCAAACCAAGTAGTTAGAACACATTTTTGGCTTGAACCAAACCCAAACCAAAATATTTAGCTGACTCGAAACTGAAAGTGAAATGAAATTTTATTGGTTCTAGCCCCATGTCCCAGAAAAGATAGGGCAGAAGGCTGGGAGAACATAGGTACATAAGTTACTCCAGAGAAACAAAACAATTTATCTTTGGCAAGTTGATACTCTTAGTTACATTATGCCCCAATTGCCTGTATTTAAAAGTTGGTATTACATTTTTTAAAGTTACATTTTCGACAATCAGGATTCCTGATTTGGGTTGTGTCTAAGAAAAACATCATCTTTGGTAAGATTCTAGATAAATCAAGTTTAAAATGTGGCACTGAAAGGCTATGCATAGAAAAAAAGACAAAGAAATTACACCAGATGATTATAAGTATTTGTCTTTGAAGAATGAAATGTGTTAATATTTTTTACTTTTTATGTTGTTGATTTCCTATAATGAGCATTATTGTTTTTATGGTGAAAAATGGTCAGTTTTCTATTTTACAAAGGAATTGATAAAAATCAAGTAGAAATTTTTCATAATTTTTTTTTCATATTATGAGTGGTACAGTCACTTTGGAAGATAGTTTGGCAGTTACTTACAAAACTAAACATTACCCTTACCATATGATCCAGCAATTGTATCCTTGGTATTTACCCAAGTGAGCTGAAAACATGTCCACACAAAAACCTGCACACAGATGTTTATAACAGCTTTAATCATAACTGACAAAACGTGGAAGTAACCATGTCCTTCAGTAGATTAATGGATAAATAAACTATGGTACATCCAAACAATGGAATATTATTCAGCACCAAGAAGAAATGATCTATCAAGCCATGAAAGACATGGAGGAAGCTTAAATGTATACCACTACCATATAGTTGGAAAGAATCTTTCCAACTATATGACATTCTGGGAAAGGCAAAACTATGGAGACAGTAAAAAGATCAGTAGTTATCCAGGGAGGAGACGAGGGATGAATAGGCAGATCACAGAGGGCTTTTAGAGCGTTGAAACTACTCTGTACAATACTACAATGGTGGATACACATATTACACATTTGTCAAAATCCACAGAATTTACAACACTAAGAGTGAATTCTAATATAAATTGTGGACTTTGGATGATAATGATGTGTCAGTGGAAGTTCATCAGCTATAACAAATGCACCATTCTGGTGGAGATGTTGATAGCGGGGAGACTGTGCATGTGTTGGGGCAGGGAGTATATGAGAACTGTCCATAATTTCTGCTCAGTTTTGTTGTAAGCCTAAAACTCCAGAAAATAAAAGTCTATCTTTTAAAAATTAATAAGTACTCCACTCAAAAACATATATATTGAAAATGTTGTGTCAGAATAAGTGAGATAAACTAGTTGTCATCAGATACTAGGGCTTTGCACCTTCTAGGCACTCAAATATATGTTGGACAAATAAATAAATAATCTACACTGAGAGAAGTCACTGGAAAAATTGCTCACCTTTCTCCTTTGTTTGCAAATACTTTAAAAATATTTTTTCTTTGTGGAAAAAATACGCATGTACACGTTAACTACCACAACCCTTCCTTCATATTATACAATTAGATCACAGAGTGAGAGTAACTACACATTAGTTTGCCTAATCACAACCTGAAGACCTTCTCCAATGCCCATGCTCTACTTGACACTCAACAGCATGATTTGTATAACAGCATCGGACATATTGTCCATCTTTGTCATTATTATAAAGAATCTTTCATATAAACATTTTTAAAATCACAATTCCGTTCCCTATGGTGAATGTGTTATTTTTAAAAGGCAGGTATACTGTAAATTTTCAGCCCTATAAAAAAAGTTTTAAAAATAAGATTAAACAAACAAAAAAAGGTGATTCTCCAGAAATGGAGTAAATCTGAAGTTTCAAAAACAAAGTTAGAATCAATTGATTTGAAATTTGTGGTGCTAATGCCAAAAGAAACAATTTAATTCTTGTTCTTTTTTTTCCCCTAAGCATGTTTGCAATTAGTTAGAAAAATGCTTTATCTACTGTATTAGCTCAGGTGCTTAACTTACGCTGGTTCCGTTACCCATGAAATGGGTAGGAACAAACCCTAAGGTACTATATATTATTGTGAATAGCCCTCAAATGCGCAAAGGTTCTAGGCAAACTCTCAGTTCAGGGCCTGATCCTGACAATCCACAGGTAGAGTGTGTTTGTATGTCTGGGTGTGGTCCAGGGGAGTGCCTGGAGTTCACTAGAGTTCATTTCATTCACAGGTGTTTTGCAAACTCACATCCAAACGACTAATTAAAAAGATTTACCTCACACTCATTTCTTTTCAACTTTTGTATTCGATTTTATTTTAATCCATAGTGTGCTAGTGTGCTAGGCTGAAGCACTAGTGTTTATTCTTAAAGGCAGCTAAATTAAAATACTTGCAAATATGTCTCATATAAATGTCAAGTATTTTTTTTCAAAATGTTTTAAAAATTGCTTTTAAAATTTTTATTTATTTATTTTCTTTAGACTTTTGTTTTTAAAGTAATCTCTACCCCCAACGTGGGACTTGAACTCATGACACTGAGATCAAGAATTGCATGCTCCACTGGCTGAGCCAGCCAGGTACCCCTAAAATCGCTTTCTTTTTAGATAGACTCAATTCAATTTATTTATTGAAGTTTGTAATGTTAAAAACTTCACCTAAGCTGCGTGTGTGTGTGTGTGTGTGTGTAAACAAACTTCACAGTTTATTGAAAGAGACACTAATATTTATTGAACTGAGGATGAGACTCTTTTATTGAACACAAGAACATGAATTATGTACCAGAGAGTTTTTGAAATATTAACTTGGTTTTCACAAAAGTCATGAAATGTATAATTAGAAGCCAAAAGATTAAGTTAGCTATCCAGGTGACACACCTTATAAGTGAGGGAGCTGGAGTTTGGACCTAGGTCTCTCAGACTTCAACGCCAATGCTCTTTATAAAAGCAAGTAAAATATTAAGTTATTTTAAACAACATATAGTAGATGATCAATCCTCACAGTTCAGATTGCGAAGTAGATTTTTGCTTAGAATTATTTAGTTTGGAAACCAAATGTTCTATATAGGTCAATTTCACCATCGGAGATGTAGGAAAATATATTAAGAATAGATCACATATTTTATGCTGATACACTGGCAATTTAAACAGCTTGCTCTTTTCTTTTATCACATGTTTTGCTTCAGTTAAGAGGAATTTCGTAAAATATGTTGTCATTTCAGAACAATTCATCTAAGAGTAAACAACAAGTAGAAGAATAAAAAAGAACAGTCTTTTTCATAAGTGCTTTCTTCCCATAAAATAATTCAGGGAAATGACAATCAAATCTGCTTCTTCTGGTAGTATTTCACAGCATTAACAATATAATTCAAGAGTGAATTTAACTTTTACTAAGTAGCAAAGGCTATAGAGATAACCAGTATCACCTGAGCTTAGGATCTCTACAAAATACCTTTTATGTTAAGAATGCTTTGTTTTAGGATTCCGTGTAGACTATCAGTGAAGCACACCCACTGTGAACGTCAGAGTGATTGGGTTTGAATCCCAGCTCTACCATTTACTGGCTATATGTTGTGGGGATTAAATTTAACACATTTTAAATATTCAGAACAGTTTTAAGCACATGTAAATTCTACGAAAGTTTTATTACTATTCCTTAATAGAGCTCATTCATTCTAATTTCATCTAGATCACTTGTTTTCTCCACTTCTCCCTCTACTGTTTTTACATATAAAAAAATAAAATTATACTTATAAGGATTTTTTTAGCAAATCAGTCTATCTGTAATAGAAGTGTATCACATTCCACAAGTCTTGCATTTTACACAATGAGAATATCCTATAGCTCTCATTTTCTCGCCAACAAACTGGTTTAGTCAATCAGAAACAAGTGCAATTATATGACAATTGTATGGAATAGGAAAAATATAATAGTAAAGAGCAAACAAAGATACTTTTATTCCATGAATAAATTCCTTTTATTTCAGGCCTTGAAATGTAATATTATATGAAGAACAGAATAAGATTAAAAAGTATTTAGATATACAGAGGGCCTTCTGACACATAAGAAACAGAGATACTGAATAAGTGTTCATATTATTTGGTGTAATAAATACCTTGAAAATACTCAGAATAAAATGCATCAGGCTATCAGGATTAACAGAAGGCAAAGCTTTCAGAGTCTAGTTTACATGACAATATATATACATATTTTGTTGTTTTTTGTTTTGTTTTGTTTTTTTTAGCTCAGACTTGGTTTTTTTAAAAAAAGATTACAAGAAGACTGAGCCTGGGTGGCTCAGTTAGTTCAGCATCCGCCTTTGGCTCAGGTCATGATCCCAGGGTCCTGGGATGGAGCCCCACATTGACCTCTCTGCTCAGCGGATAGCCTGCTTCTCCCTCTCCCTGTGCCTCTCCCCATGCTTGTGCTCTTTCTCTCTATCAGATAGATAGATAGATAGATCTTAAAAAAAAAAAGATTACAATATTTGCATAGCACCAAACTAAGAATAAATTTGTTAAGATGAGCCCTCCATCCAGCCTGGCGATTTTATGGTTCAAAAATCCTTTCAGATTACTGTTAAACCTTTATTTTGTTGTGGGAATAAGTTTGAAGTGTTATCTCAAGTGTGAAGAAGCATCAAACAGCCCATTGTGCAATTTCAGGAAATAGAAACAACTATTGGGGCCTTTTCCATACTAAGCTCATCCCCAAATTCAATAGCCCATTTTAACTATTTTGTAATCATTTGGGTTTGGGAGACATCATTAAGGGCCAGTCGCTGTACAATGGAAAATACTGAGCAAAATTATACGAACAAGACTGTTCAGATAACAAGGTAAACAAATGGCTTTCCTATTCAGTTATTTCTTTTCCTTTATTCCTCAACAAATTTTAAAAGAAACTATGTTCCAGGAGAACATTGTTCTCATGCTTTGGATACAAAGTTAAAATTGATGTAATTTTTTTTCAGAAGTTCCCAGTTGACTATGAAGATAAACATGAAAACAGATCATTGTATGCAATGTTAGAAGTGTTGATAAAGAGGTATAAGGAAAATTGTTTGGGATTGGGAATGATTATTTCTATTTAGTAAAGTCTAGAAAGACTTCATGGAGAAGTCCTGGGTCCTGAAGAAAGAGTAAGAGATTAACAGGTAAAGTGAGAGGAAAGCAACATGTCTTATGTGGTTCCTTTGTGACTCCAAGTATTTTAAACAACTGAATAATCTGAGGGAGCATGCTGGGAGTCATCCAGAAAACAGTTTGAATGGACACAGTCTGAGAAACAGTTGGCCTTGGTTAACTAAGAATTTAATTGATATGTAATTGAAAATCCAGTTATAGAGAATGTGACCATATAAATGATTGTCTAAATCAGAACCCTTTTGAGAAAGCAAGAGGGCACTATTACCAATCAGGCTAGGAGAATTGGTGTAAACTGAGACTGTCTCAGGCAACTTAGTCATGTGGCCACACACAATTTAAAAGACACGGGAGTCAGCCAAGGCTCCATTAGGGCTCTTGCTCTATTTTTCTGTGATAGTCTTGGCTTTCTCCTTCTCAATGTGTCAGATTTATCTTTCAGCTGACTTCTCTCATGGTTTTAAGACGGTGGCTAACAGTTACCTGTACCTCATAGTTTTCCCTTCACATGCAAGATGAAAGAAAATGTGTTATTTTTTTTTTAAGATTTTATTTATTTATTTGACAGGGAGAGAGACAGCCAGCAAGAGAGGGAACACAGCAGGGGAGTGGGAGAGGAAGAAGCAGGCTCCGAGCGGAAGAGCCCGATATGGGACTCGATCCCACAACACCGGGACCATGCCCCGAGCCAAAGACAGACTCTTAACGACTGCGCCACCAGGGCGCCCCAAGAAAATGTGTTATTCAAACCCGCCTAACAAAAACCCTTGATGTCACTTGTTAACTGGCTTAGGCTATGGCAAGAATACTAGAATGGTCAAGTCAGCACCCACTGAAGCTGGTAGTAGGGATAAATCACACCCAAACTGCATAGCAGCTATGTAACGAATGGGGAAAAATAGAACTGGAGAGATAACCACAATACCCACTACAGAGTTCTTCTCAAAGAATGGGAAATTTCTAGAAAGGCTTAAATATGAAAGATCCCTTTTAACCTCTTTCAGCTTTTATTATTTTTTATTACATCTTTATTGAGATAGAATCACATACCATAAAATTCACTCTTTCAAAGATTACAGCATTATTCATAATAGCCAAAAAAATGAAAACAATCTAAATCTAGCTCAACCGATAAAAGGATAAATAAAATGAAGTATATCAATGCAATGGAATATTATGTAGCTATAAAAAGGAACAAAGTACTGATAAACGCTACAATGTGGATAAACCTTGAAAACATTATGCTATGAAAGAAGGTGGACACAAACTGCATAATTCTATTTTAATGAAATAGCCAGAATAGGAAAATCTATAGAGACAGAAATTAAATTAGTGGTTACCATGGGCTGGAGGGAGGGGGAAATGGGAAAGGACTTCTAATGGGTCTGTGGTTTCTTCTTGCAGTGATGAAAATGTCCTGAAGTTAGGTAGTAATGGTTGCATAACTCTGTGAATATACTAAAAATCACTGAACTGAAATCACATTTAGACCATAGAAACAACATTAGCCATTAAGGAAATGCAAATCAGAACTATAATGAAATACCATTTCACATTTACTAATATGGTTATAACAAGTTTTGGTGAGGATGTGGGAAAATGAAAACTCAGATATATTGCTGGTGAGATTGTAAAATGGTAGAGCCACATTAGAAAAAAGTCTGACAATTCCTCAAAAAGTTCAAGTTACCACACAACTCAGCACTCCTAAATTTGTATCCAAGAGAAATAAAAATATACGTCTACACAAAAATCTTTTAACTTGAATTTTTGTGACCCCCTAAAATTCATATGTTGAAATCCTAACCTTCAAAGATGACGTTATAAAGAAGTGGAGCCTTTGGGAGGTGAGTAGGGCATGAAGATGAAGCCCTCATGAATAGCATTACTGCTCTTATAAAAGAGATCCTACAATGGTCCCCAGCCTCTTCCACCATGTGCAGGCAGTCAAAAGAGCCAGCTATGAACCATGAAGAGGGTTCTCAATAGAACACAACCATGTTGGCATCTTGATCTTGGACTTCCCAGCCTCCAGAACTATGAGAAATAATTTTCTATTGTTTATAAGTCACCCAGTCTGTGTATTTTGTTTTAGCAGTCTGAATGGACTAAGACAGATGGTGAACATATTTTCATGTGTTTATTGGCTATTTATATATATATATTATTTGAAGGAATGTCTATTAAAATCCCTTGTTGATTCTTAATTGGTTTATTATCTTTTTATTATTGGGTTGTACGAGTTCTTTATATATTCTAGATACAAGTCCCTTATCAGATATATGATTTGTAAACATTTAAGCCATTTTGTGTCTTGTCTTTTTTCCTTTCTTGATGGCGCCCTTTGAAACACAAAGTTTTTCATTTTAATGGTCCAATTCATCTATTTTTTCTTTAGTCACTTGTGCTTCAGTATCATATCAAAGACACCATTTCCTAATTCAAGGTCACACGATTCACTCCCCTGTTTTCTTCTTTTATAGTTTAGCTCTTGTATTTAGGTCTTTGATCCAATTTGTTTCAATTTTTTAAATTAATTTTTTATATGATGTGACATAGGGGTCCAACATCATTCTTTTGTACATGGACATCCAGTTGCTCCTGGCACCATTTATTTAAAAGACAATTTTCCCCCTTGAATGGTCTTGGCATGCTTATTGAAAATCTGTTGACCATCAATATATGGATTTATTTTTAGACTCTCAATTCTATTGCTAGTACCATATGGTTTTCATCACTGTAGACTTGGCAATAAGTTTGAAATTGGGATGTGTGAGTTCTCCAAATTTGTTCTTTTTCAAGATTGCTTTGGCTCTTGAGTTTCAATATGAATTTTAGGATCAGCTTGTCAATTTCTACAAAAAAGACAGCTGAGATATTCATTGGGCTTGCATTGGATCTATAGATCAATTTGGGTAGGATTGCCATCTTAATAAAAGTCTTTGGATCCATGAACATGGGATGACTTTCCATTTAGTTAGGTCTTCTTTAATTTCATTCAACAGTGTTTTCTACGATTTAGTGCATAGGTCTTACACTTCCTTTCTTCAATTTATTCCCAAGTATTTTATTTCTTGGGAAATTTATTTCCAAAGTATTTTATTCTCTTTGATGCTATTGTAAATGCAACTTTTTTCATTTGTGGATTGTTCATTGCTAATGTGTAGATATACAACTGATTTTTATATATTGATCTTGTATCCTGAAGCCTTACTGAACTTGTTTATTAGTTCTAATGGCTTCTTTGTGGGTTCGTTAAGATTTTCTATATATAAGATCATGATCTTCCAATAGAAATAGTTTTACTTAAAAAAAAAACACAAAAAACAAAAAGAAACGGTTTTACTTCATTCTTTTCAATCCGAGTGCCCTTTATTTCCTTTCCTTGCCTAAGTGCCCCAGCTAGAACCTCTAGTATAATATGAATAGAAATGGCAAAATCAGGGTCACCTGGGTGGCTCAAAATCAGGGTCGCCTGGTTATTAAGCGTCTGCCTTCAGCTCTGGGTGTGATCCCAGAGTCCTGGGATCCAGCCCCACATCAGGCTCCCTGCTCTTCTGGGAGCCTGCTTCTTCCTCTCCCATTCCCGCTGCTTGCGTTCCCTCTCTCGCTGGCTGTCTCTCTCTCTCTGTCAAATAAATAAATAAGATCTTAAAAAAAAAGAAAAGAAAGAAATGGCAAAATCAGAAATCCTTCTCTTGTTCCTGATGATGGGAGGCTGGGGGGACACCTTTCAGTCCTTCATCACTAATTATGATATTAGCTGTGAATTTTATCAGAGTGAGGAAATTCCTTTATATTCCCAGATTGGTGAATATTTTTATCATAAAAGGGTGCTGAATTTTGTTATATACATTTTCTGCATCTACTAAAAGGATCATATAGTTTCTGTCCTTTAATCTATCAGTACGGTATATTACATTGATTTTCAGATGTTAAACAAACCTTGTGTTCCTGGAATAAATCCCACTTGGTCATGGTGTATAAACCTCTTTAGATATTGCTGGATTCAGTTTGCTAGTATTTTGTTGAAGATTTTAATGCCTATATTCATAAGGGATATTAGTCTGTAGTTTTATTTTCTTACAATGTCTTTGGTTTAGGTAGTGATAATACTGGCCTCATAGATCAGCTGGTTAGCATTCCCCCTCTATCTAATTTTTGGAAAGTTTTTGAGGGATTTGTGTTAGTTCTTCCTTAAATGTTTGGTAGAATTCACTAGCGAAGCCATCTGGGCTTGGGTTTTTCTTTTGGGTTTATTATTATTATTAATATTATTATTATCATTTTGATGTCTTTACTTCTTATAGGTCTATTCAGATATTCTATTTCTTCTTGAATCAGTTTCAATAGTTTGTGTCTTTCTAGGAACTTTCTATTTTATCTAGGTTATCTGCTTTGTGGACAAACAGTTGTTCATATCACTCCCCTGTAATCCTTTATTTCTGTAAGCTCAGCAGTAAAGTCCCCTCTTCCACAGCTGACTTTAGTAATTGAGTCCTCTCCTTTTCTCTTGGTTAGTCTAGCTAAATATTGTCAATTCTGTTGATCTTTTCCAAGTACCAACTTCTCATTTCACTCTCTACTGTTTTTTTATTCTCTATTTCATTTACTTCCACATTCATTGTTATTAATTTCCTACTTCTGCTTACATTGAATTTAGCTTGCTCTTTCTTTTTTTCTAGATTTTTAAGGTGGAAGTTTAGATTCTTGATTTGAGATCTTTCTTCTTTTTTAATATAGATGTTTACAGCTATAAATTTCTCTCTGTAGTGCCTGAGCTGTACACCGTAAGTTTCAGGATATTGTAGTTTTGTTTCCATTCACCTCAAAGTATGCAAATAGGGCAAACGAAAATGTCACAAAACCAACTGTTCTTACCCAGATTCGGCCATTTTTCTTAAATAAAGTCTCCTTAGATGGTTGTAGGTTTTGGTTAATTTACAGAGTTCTGAAAAAATTAATTTTGACAGTTTCTGCTAGTGTTCACATTGCTTTTAGTATTTCAAAAAGACAGAATTTTTTTTATTATGTTAGTCACCATACGGTACATCATTAGTTTTTGATGTAGTGTTCCATGATTCACTGCGTGTAACACCCAGTGCTCCACGCAACACATGCCCTCCTTAATACCCTTCACCGGGCTAGCCCTCCCCCCCACCCCCGTCTACTCTAAAACCCTCAGTTTGTTTTCCGGAGTCCATAGTCTCTCATGGTTCATCTCCCCCTCTGTTTCCCCCCCTTCATTTTCCCCTTCCTTCTCCTAATGATCTCCCTGCTATTCCTTATGTTCCAAAAATTAGTGAAACCATACGGTAATAGTCTTTCTCTGCTTGACTTATTTCATTTAGCATAATCTCCTCCAGTCCCATCCATGTTGATGCAAATGTTGGGTAATCATTCTTTCTGATGGCTGAGTAATATTCCATTGTATATATGGACCACATCTTTATCCATTCATCTGTTGAAGGGCATCTCAGTTCCTTCCACAGTTTGGCTATTGTGGATAATGCTGCTATGAACATTAGGGTGCATATGGCCCTTCTTTTCACTACATCTGTATCTTTGGGGTAAATACCCAATAGTGCAATTGCTGGGTCATAAGGTAGCTCTATTTTTAATTTTTTAAGGAACCTCCACACTGTTCTCCAAAGTGGCTGCACCAACTTGTATTCCCACCAACAGTGTAAGAGGGTTCCCCTTTCTCCATATCCTCTCCAACATTTGTTGTTTCTTGCCTTGTCAATTATGTCTCCAAAGGCAAAGGAAACAAAAGCAAAAATGAACTTTTGGGACTTCATCAAGATAAAAAGCTTCTGCACAGCAAAGAAAACAGTCCACAGAACAAAGAGCCAACCCACGGGATGGGAGAAGATATTTGCAAATGACACTACAGATAAAAGGCTGGTATCCAAGATCTATAAAGAACTTCTCAAACTCAATACCCAAGAAACAAATAATCAAATAAAAAAAATGGGCAGAAGATATGAACAGACACTTTTCCAATGAAGATATACGAATGACTAACAGACACATGAAAAAATGTTTAACATCATAAGCCATCAGGGAAATTCAAATCAAGAGCACATTGAGATACCACCTTACACCAGTTAGAATGGCAAAAATTGACAAAAAGATAGAATTTAATATTCTTACATTGCGATATTTAACCATTTAGCATACATTGTAAAATGGGAGTTAGGTTATGTCTTAACTTAAGACTGTTTAGGAAAGGGAAATTTTCACTAGCATTTATAACCTCCTATGTTATAGTAACTTTGCCAGTCTCTTCTTATGTCTATGTCCTCCTAACACCTTGATCAGCTCATCTTGTACACGGGCCTTGATGATTTATTCCATGGTTTATATTATCAACTAACGTTGGCTAGGATACATACATTTATCAGTAGAACGGGAATCCTGTCAGAGGACTACAAAATGTATATGCCAGAAAGATATAGGAAATAATCTAATATTCTAAAGAAGGAATAAAAGGAAAGTAGTTGTGTTAATGTTGGCAATTCATAATTCTCCAAGAGAGACTATTGTTAGATCCCCAGAAGAGAGTGAATGAGAGGTAGATTCACAAATTTTATACCTTTCTTGGATTTACAGTGGAATCTCCTCATTATTAATATTAGGGAAGGTGCTGCTCCACATTGAGCCAAATTACTCCCAAGATTTTATTGAACATCCTCTTCTGGCTCCAAGTGTTGGATCACCCAACAGGCAGACTAAGCATATTTATCTATTCACTCACTTAACAAATATTTGTTGAGTACCTATTATGTAATAGACACTGTTTTGAGTGATGGGGAAATAGCAGTGAGCAAAACTAAGTTCCTGTTCTCATGGACCCTGTTCTCATGAATGCAGTCAGTAAAAATATATACTTAGTATAGTGTGGTAGAGGGGGTAAAGAGTAAATATCTCTGCAGTAGTAGAGAGGGCTTCTCTGAAGAGATGACATTTGACTAAAGACCTGAACAAAGAGAGGGAGTAAGCCATGTAAATATGTAAAGAGGGAGAGTTCCATTTAGTGCAAAGTGTAGGTGCAAAGGCCCTGCAGAAGAGCACATTTGGCTTCTTGGAGGAAGAGCACATAAGCCAGTGGGGGTAGAGTATAGTTAGTGAAGGGAAGAAAGGTGGGAAATTGGTCAGAGTAAGGGCCAGGGTCTAGACAATATAAAACTCTGACAGTCATAGTAAGGATTTTGGATTTTACTTTGAGATTGAAGCCACTGGAACATTATGAGCACACGGGTGACATGATTTTGATATGACTTTAATAGGATATCTCTGACTGTTGTATAGCGACGAGTCCATGAGAATAAGAGTGGAAGCTAATAATCCAGTTGGGAGACTATTAAAGTAGTTCAGGAAAAGGATGATGTGGATTGTATTAAGGTACATATATTTTTTTTATTGCTTGCCTTCTCCATTAAAATATAGATTCCATGAGAACAGGAACGGTGGAGGTGAAGTGAATAAGCAATTAGACTTAGGATGTATTTTGAAGGTGGTGCCAACAGGATCTGCTAATAAATAGGACAGAGAGTATGAGAGAAGAGGACAGTCACGAATGGCTCTAAGATACAGAGCCTGAGTAACTCGGTGAATTTACTGGGATGGTGGTCCAATTTACTGGGATGGTGATCACCACAAGGAACAGATTTGGAGAGGAAATTAAGAGTCTTGTTTGGACATGTTACAAGTGAGATACCTATTAGGTATTTGTGATAGCTTAAAGATGGCCATGGATCCTCTAATTCCCTTCCCTTTGAGAGACAGAGTCTAAATTCCTCTCTTCTTGAATCTGGGCTGCAATAGAGAATTGCCTGACCCACAAACAGTAGTAAAAGTGACATTTTGGAATACCCTAGGGTTAGGCCATGGGAAGCCTTGGAATTTCTACCAAGGCCTGTTGGAACATACTCTAGGGTGCCCTGATCCTCCATGTAAAAAAATCTTACCCTCTCAGACCACCATGATAGAGAGGCCACAGTAGGTATTTCAATCAATTATCCCAGATAGGTTCAGCTTTCCAGCCATCACTGTCAAAGTGAAGCTGTCTTAGACTCTCCACACCTGGCCATCTGCCAATTGAATGCTAATGAGTGATCTCTGTCAATGCCAAATTCTTCACCTACAAAATGGTGAAATAGAACAGTTGCTGTTTTATGTCGCTACAATTTTTGGCAATTTGTTACACAGCAGTAAATAACCGGGATAAATTCCAAGTATGGAAAATATAAATCTGAGGGTCATCTACATGTAAATAAACTTTAAGAGCATAAATGAAATTATTATGTAGGGGTTCTTAGCCTTTTGTATGACACAGAACCCTTTGTTAATCTAGAGATTTTTATGGATCCCTCCTCAAAAAACATTTTTTAGATGTAAAATATTAAATACATAGTATTACAAAGGAAGTCAATTATAATGAAATATCATTTTATCCACATATCCAAAGACTGAAAAGCCATCACCATTAACAAAAATAATGATTGGTAAAGTCATCAGCATTGATAAAGAAGAGGCCTAAGAACTGAACTCTAAGGCTCAGACTCAGATGTTTAGAAGTTAGCAAACTGAATTAATCCAACACATAAAACTGAGACAGAATAACCTGAGAAGTGGGAGGAAAATTAGAAGACTTCAGTGTTATAGAAGTCAAATAAAGAAAGGGATGAAAGGGAAGAACATGATTAATTAGTAAGCTGAGAAAATTAGGTGAGAGGTCCTGAATACGTAAGGGTGTGGCACATGGAAGTGCTGAGTTTGAGTCCACATTCTAAAAAGGGCTTGGCGTTAGCATAAGAGGCTATAGAATGTGTGATGGCCTCATCCAAGGTCATGTCCTCTTCCCAGGGCGACCCAAAGCCAATGGATGATCACTATGCGTGATATAAAGACCCAGCCCTCTCACTCCAACTTGGGACAATTCTGATGGGTCATCCCAGCTTCAGATGGAGACATATTGGTAGCTGAGGCCTCCAATGTGACCACGTCACAGTTTAACTTCCTACTCTGTTCAATCTTACTTCTCCCCTTCTCCTTCACAGATGGAGCACAGCCCCCAAGAAGATTCCTAATAAACTTCCTGCGTGCTAATCTCTGAGTCAGCTTCCTGGGGAAACCCAACCTACAACAGTCTTTCATCCTGCTTTGGGATTTAAAGACTTCTTAAGTCAGGTTAAGAGTCTGGACATTACTCTGAAGATAAAGTGAAATCACTGAAGGATTTTAAGAAGGGGTAATGTGATCAGCTAAGGTTATTAAATCCTCAGGCTACAGTGTGGAGAGTAGATCCAAGAGGGCTTGACTGGAGGCAGGGACACCATATATGCAGACACTGAATTACACAGACACGTGATAATGCCATGAATTTGGAGATATGACAATAGAGATGAAGATAAGTTGACAAATTTTAAAAATATTTAGAAAGCTCAAACAAAAGGACTAATTGATTTTGTGTAGAAGTGAAATAGTAGGAAGAGTTAGAAATGATGTCCAGTTTTCTGGATTGAACAACTAGTGATGCCAACTAGTCACAGCTTTTAAAAAAGAGGACACTTCTTACTCCCTATTGCATCTGAGTGGCACTGTAAGTTGGTAGGCAGCCTAATTTCCTGGGTCCAAATATGGCGACTCTTTCCCACTCACTCCTGGTAGAACATATAGCCAGCCATTCTCCTTCCAATGCCTCACAACCAGTAAAAGAAAGAGGGAGGATTGGACCCAGCTATTTTGTGTCCACAAAACATATGTAATTACTTATGTCCAAAAGAGAATGCAAATTAAACATATGAAAACATTAAGGAGATGCAATATAGTATAGAGGTTAAAAGCATTCATATAGAAGTTAGACTGAATTCAAATCCTAGATCTACCAGTTGTATCAATTTGGCCAAGTTATTAACTTGCCAAATTATTAACTCTGTGGCTTAGTTTATCTCTGAAATATGGATAATGATGGCACCTACCCCAAAGGATTATTGCAAATATCCAATAAATTAATACAAATAAAATGTTTAAAACCATGTCTCATGTGTAGTAATCACTTAATAAATGTTATCAATTATTATTCCACTGGAATGTAAATTCTATGAAGACAGAAATTTTTTTTTCCCTGATGAAATCCTAGTGTTTGGAATAGGGTCTGGTGCCTAATAAATAGAGTCATACAATATATATTTTTTGGATGAATGAAATCCTTTAGGCTACAAGTTACCTACTTCAAGGTGAATTCTTTCCTCCCTCCTTAGTAACAGAATCTGGATTTTTGTCCTCATCACCTGGAATTATGTTTTCCAGCTTCCCTTGCAGCTAGTTTTGGTCAATGAAATGTTTTGTGAAATTTTCATGAAGGCAACATAAAGAAAACTGCCCCATCTGCAAGTGGTCCTTTATTGCTCTTAATGCCTTTTCTTCTCCTTCTGGCCTGCAACTAAGACAAGATGTCTGCAGCTGCAGCTGCCATCCTGAATCACGAGGTGCCTTAAGGATGGCAGCCACGTGCTAATATGGCAGACAGAAATACAGTAGCTTGAAGCCCATATGTTATCAGATTGCTGCTGCACTAACCCAGGAATGCCTACCTCCAGACTTCTACAGGAGAAATACATTTCTGTATTTTTGAGTCATCATTGTTTTAGGGCATTTAGTGAAATACTGCCCAACTAATCCTAATTAAATACATTTGTCAAATTGATATTTTAAACTATAGTAATAAAACCAATTTTTCAATCTCTGAGTCCTGTACAACAATCTTTAACAGCATTACAGAAGGAGAAAGATAGCAGATCAGAGCTAGAATGGACAAAAATAAAGACTATAGTGCTTAAGGGTTACTTTTTTATACCATGCATTATAGGGAGAAGATGATTGCTTTACACAATTAGAAATGGTTGCAGAATAGGATTTGGAAAACCAATTAACAAAAGGCACAGTGGTATCTGGTAAAGTGGTATGAGTGGGTCGTTTTACCCTTGGGAATTTTTATATGATTTTAACAGGAGACATTTTATCCATAAGAAGAAAGGGAAATCCATATATATTTAATACCCATAATGAATTAACTTCTTCCACATACATGAAATTATTTAAATCTCACACCTGGGAGAGTGGGTATTATTTCTTACATTTTCAAATAAAGAAATTGAGGCCTATAGATGTTTAATTGGCTTGCCTTCAGTCATAGTGTAAGTAAGTAGTGGTGGTGGAGTTTGAACCTATGTCTGTTGGGCCCCAGAGCCCTTGTGCCTCCCCTCACCCCTCATTCCACAAAACCAACCACATAAACTCATTCTCAAAGGCCCAAGATCTGTGTTCCTCATCACGTGTCTGAAGATGGTCTGCTTATTTATTTCCTTTGGCATAACCTGCCTTTACTTTTTCATTTTCTGACATTTTGGAAACTTGAGGCCCCCATTGCTCTAAATCAATCTTTCCTTCTCACAGGCCTTGTTTTCAAACCACAGATTCCTATTCACAAGGTGACAGAGGCTCCTAATATCTCCCTCAACCACTCTGACTGGCTGGAGCCTGTCCTTCCAGTGCTAAACAAATGCAGGTGACTCAAATTGAGATTATGACCCTCTCACCAGACCAGCCAGAGACAGTGGATGGCCTGCCTTGGTCACACCCATTTTTCCTTCCCAGACCTTTTCTCATTTACTAAATATGACTTCAAGTTTGCTCCACCTCTGTGCTCTTTCTCTCAGCAAATGTCATCAGCATCCATCCCATTGCATAAGCCAGAAACTTCTGAACCATTCTTAACACTTCCTTCTCTCTCATCCACCACATACAAGAAATACCAAGCTCCTTCTTCCTTACCTTTTATGTGTAAAATTAATCCATCTCCTACTTCAGGTCACCACTGTCTTACTGATATTATTGCTAATTTTTCTTCTTGCTTCCAGTCCATTATACAACTAGAGTGGCCACTTCAAAATGCAAATCTTGTTATGTCACTCCCCTTTTGTATTTTTATTGAGGTATGAACTTAATAAAGATGTTATTAGTAAAGTGCCCGCAGTATAACCTAGTAACGTGCCCAAATCTTAAATATATGACTTGATAGATTTTCAGTTATGTATAGCAGATCAAGATGTAAAACATTCTGGCATGCCAGAAGGCTCACTCATGTTCCCACTTGAGTCATGCTCCACCTCCAAGGTAACTACCATTCTGACTGCTGTCACCACAGATTAGTCTTGCCTGCTTTAAAAATTCATATAAATGGAATCATACAATAGGTTCTTTTTTGTGTATGACCCTTTTACTCAATGTCTGTGATATTCATCCAGTATATAGCATATATAAGTAGTTCATTCTTCTTTATTGCTATGTAGTATTTCATTCTATGAATATACCTCAATTTATTTACCCTTTTTACCATTGATAGCTTTTTGGGTCATCTGTAGGTTTTAGATAATATGAACAAAACTGTTTCAACATTTTTGTGTGTATCACTTGTTTAACACATGCACTCATTTCTTTTGGTACATAACCTAGGGTGGAACTGCTGGGTCATTGAGCATTATTAGTAGGTACTGTGTATGAGAATTCCAGTTACTCCATATCCTTATCAATTCTTGGTGTTGTCAATATTTTCAATTTTAGTCATCCTGACTTTCAAAAAATCTTTCTATGACACCCCACCTAGATAAAGTGTAAAGTCCATAATGTGATGGATGGAGTTCTTCATAATCTGACTTTCACCTATCTGTTCAGCCTCATATCCCCCCTTGAATTTTAAGCTGTAGTCCTGCTGAACTACTTGTGGATCTTTGAGAATTCTTTGGTTGGGTTCATTCTGTTTTCCTTCTGGCCTTTGCATTATTCATTTCTTATGTCTTTACATTCAGATTGAGTCCTTCTCATCCACTGAGTCTCAGCTTAGACAACGCTTTCTAAACTTTCCAACTTTCAAGATTCAGTAAAATGTCCTTCAGTGAGCACCCAGGGTTCCATGCGTCTACTCTTTTATTAATATGCATCACACTATATTGTAATTGCCTACCAACTTGTCAATTTTTCCTGAGGGCCAGGACTGTATCTTGTTCACTTTTATATCACCACTGCTTAGAAGAGTATGGGCACATAATAGGTGCTTAAGAATGCATGAGTTAATGAATAAATTAATGGATTAATCAACTGAGTGTCAATGGAGTAATTAAAATTACTATTACTAGGAGCTAAATTATCAGGCTACTCCAGATTAATATATTGGTTTCTAAATTCTCATAATTCTCATTCCTTAGGTTGTGCTTTTGACAAGTGATAGTAAGGGAAAAAACACAGTAAGTCTTAAATAATTAGTTATTCAATCCATAGAATTAAATAAGTCTCAACTGATAGGAGGGGATGAGAATTTTTCAAAATACACATGCCTCTGAAGATTCAGTTCCTGCAATTTTCAACTAAGGCAAAACACTGGAAAAATCTGGAAAGCATTCAAAAAATACTGATGCCTGGAGCTCTAACTCTGAAGTTTCTCATTTGGGTTGGAGTGAGTCCTTTTGAGGCTTGCCCACTGTAAAACAGAATAGGGCTATAGTCAGAAAGTTCAGGGGGGGAATGGGCAGTGACTTATTGACAAGAAACGAGTATAGAAAAGCCAATAGATAGTTATCTTCATGCCTCTTGAGTGCTGTGAAACTATAGGGTCTGTCATGGTTCATATTAAACTATCATTTTCAATGGGAAACCTTTAATGTGGAAAGAAGAGAATCATATGTACAAGGTAATATTGTAAACATCTGCTCTTAAGTTGGAACATCTGTTAGGAAAAGAAGAAATTTGGTTATCTAGCTGGGATCTTGAGCTTAATACAGATTCTAATATCTTGAGTGTGAATAACCCCTTAAAATGTGTCAAGTAATAATGTAAATATGAACCTTAGAGAATTGCGCCCCAAATATTTAAATTGAGTCTATTGAGGCAATATTGGCGTCAATTCTTCTTTCTTCCAAAGGCCCTTTTAGATATAAGTAGAATGTATCGGCAAGATTCTCCCCACTCTTCCATTGGGCCCACAGATGCCTTCCAAATAGGATTTAACCCTGTTTAACAGATTTAATTTTAACAGATCTCAGATGTGGCCTCCCTGGACTTTGAGAGATAGATAGAACTGACTCAACTGTCCTAATTCCATAGCCAGCAAGAGTTCAGAGCCCTTTGTAAAGCTTCTGCAGTCTAGGGGGCTTACATCTCATAGTCTTGCCTGCATACTGGGCTTCAGCCTTTTCTGTCCCATTTTCCATTCTGAACAGATTACTCTGTACATAAAATTCAATTTCTTCATTGGTTCCCACACAAATCTCAACTATACACATAGATTTTATTTAAGATTAGGGGCTTGGGGGGGAGGGGGAGAGAATACAACACATAGAACACATCAAACAACTTTTAAAAGCACTTTAGATATTCTTGTTTTTAAAAGTCCTAATTTAGGGGACATCAATCTACCTATGCAGAACCCAGTCTCATATATTCCCCAGGGTCCCTCTTTTTCGTCCATTGTCACAATCAACTATTCCATCCTGTCCCGCTGCTACCCCATCCTCTCCAGACAAACAAATTCATCTCTTTTACTTAGGAAGCAAGGCTGGTCTCTTAGCTTAGCCAACAGGCTGACACCCATGGTCTTAGGACCCCATCTTCTACCCCAAACAATTTTGAGGCATTTTTCCCTCCTTACATTTCCTCCCTTAGAAACTGTTACTTGAGTACTTTCCCCAGTTTGTTAATTGAGTACTTTCCTCACTTTATTACAAACATTTGCCAGAGTTAGAGGTGGTCCTGAAATAAACAGGATGGACTTGCTTTCCTCACTCCATCTAAACTTAGCTCCTGGCCTGCTTCTTTCCCCATCTCCCCTGCATTCCACTGTAAACTATGGAGCAGAGAAAGGAAAGGGAAGGAACAAACACGGAGAGGACTGTTCAAAGAGGAAATCAGGGGAAGTTAGTGTTTGTGGCTTAGGAAAGAAAAATTGAAACTACAAAAAGGAGATAGAAAAGTATTTGTTCTTCCTTGCTGTATGTGGGCCCTTCTCCTTCCTTCTCCCACCTTTTTCAGGCAGTACTGGTGGTCCTGAGATCTGGAAACTGGTGCCCTCGGGTTTGGGTGGGTTCTGGCCTGATCCTTACTTTCATTAAAATTTTGGTATTTAATTCATCATGAAGTTGTGTGTGGGGTTTTTTGTATTAATTTTTTATAACAGCTTTATTGAGATATAATTCACATATCATAACATTCTTCCTTTTAAAATGTACAATTCAGTGGTTTTCAGTATATTCATAGAGTTGTGCCTTCATCACCATTATCTAATTTTATTTTATTTATTTGTTTTTAAAGATTTTATTTCTTTTTATTTTAGAGAGAGTGAGACAGAGAGTGCATGAGCAGGGGAGGAACAGAGGGAGAGGGAGAGAATCTCCAGTGGACTCTGTGCTGAGCACAGAGCCCAATGCGGGGCTCAATCCCAGGACCCTGAGATCATGACTGGAGCAGAAACCAAGAGTCAGTCATTCAACTGACTGAGCCACCCAGGCACCCTACTATTATCTAANCCAGATGCCCCATCACTGTTCTTGCCTCCACTCTCCTATACCTCTTTATCTCCCTGCTGCCCTCTGCCCCCTGCCAACACCATGCATTGCTGAAACGTAACTCTACCATAGATATCTCATTCTTTCCCTCACATTACAACATTAAAAGAGTGAAGGGACATGTAAGGAGTCCAGGGCTGCTAGAGGTAACAGTTATGTTTACTCTACATACAAATACTCTCTTTCATGTTGAAGGACTAGTTTGGGTTTCCATGAGTGACTGTACTTTTAGGTGACACTCATAACATTTCCCCCATGGACATGTAGTCACTTATTTTCAACTGTTACACTGTGCTCCTTTTGAAAAAGGCCAAGGAAAGCCTGGCCATGTACAGACACAGAAACTTATAAATCAAAGATAAACTGAAAAATTAATAGTCTTTCATGCTTCATTCCCCCTTCTGATTACCCCTCCTTTCTTTATCCCTTTCTTCCCCTACCCATCTTCCTAGTTCTTATGTTCCATAGATGAGAGAAACCATATGATAATTGTCTTTCCCTGCTTGACTTATTTCACTTAGCAAACTGAGGGCTTCAGAGGGGAGGGGGGTGGGGGAATGGGATAGACTGGTGATGGGTAGTAAGGACGGCACGTATTGCATGGTGCACTGGGTGTTATACGCAAATAATGAATCATCGAACTTAACATCGGAAACCAGGGATGTAATGTATGGTGACTAACATAATATAATAAAAAAACATTAAAAAAAATTAA
>NC_048224.1:39358625-39423009 GCF_002007445.2 Ailuropoda melanoleuca | reverse complement strand
TTTAAAAATATTTAGAAAGCTCAAACAAAAGGACTAATTGATTTTGTGTAGAAGTGAAATAGTAGGAAGAGTTAGAAATGATGTCCAGTTTTCTGGATTGAACAACTAGTGATGCCAACTAGTCACAGCTTTTAAAAAAGAGGACACTTCTTACTCCCTATTGCATCTGAGTGGCACTGTAAGTTGGTAGGCAGCCTAATTTCCTGGGTCCAAATATGGCGACTCTTTCCCACTCACTCCTGGTAGAACATATAGCCAGCCATTCTCCTTCCAATGCCTCACAACCAGTAAAAGAAAGAGGGAGGATTGGACCCAGCTATTTTGTGTCCACAAAACATATGTAATTACTTATGTCCAAAAGAGAATGCAAATTAAACATATGAAAACATTAAGGAGATGCAATATAGTATAGAGGTTAAAAGCATTCATATAGAAGTTAGACTGAATTCAAATCCTAGATCTACCAGTTGTATCAATTTGGCCAAGTTATTAACTTGCCAAATTATTAACTCTGTGGCTTAGTTTATCTCTGAAATATGGATAATGATGGCACCTACCCCAAAGGATTATTGCAAATATCCAATAAATTAATACAAATAAAATGTTTAAAACCATGTCTCATGTGTAGTAATCACTTAATAAATGTTATCAATTATTATTCCACTGGAATGTAAATTCTATGAAGACAGAAATTTTTTTTTCCCTGATGAAATCCTAGTGTTTGGAATAGGGTCTGGTGCCTAATAAATAGAGTCATACAATATATATTTTTTGGATGAATGAAATCCTTTAGGCTACAAGTTACCTACTTCAAGGTGAATTCTTTCCTCCCTCCTTAGTAACAGAATCTGGATTTTTGTCCTCATCACCTGGAATTATGTTTTCCAGCTTCCCTTGCAGCTAGTTTTGGTCAATGAAATGTTTTGTGAAATTTTCATGAAGGCAACATAAAGAAAACTGCCCCATCTGCAAGTGGTCCTTTATTGCTCTTAATGCCTTTTCTTCTCCTTCTGGCCTGCAACTAAGACAAGATGTCTGCAGCTGCAGCTGCCATCCTGAATCACGAGGTGCCTTAAGGATGGCAGCCACGTGCTAATATGGCAGACAGAAATACAGTAGCTTGAAGCCCATATGTTATCAGATTGCTGCTGCACTAACCCAGGAATGCCTACCTCCAGACTTCTACAGGAGAAATACATTTCTGTATTTTTGAGTCATCATTGTTTTAGGGCATTTAGTGAAATACTGCCCAACTAATCCTAATTAAATACATTTGTCAAATTGATATTTTAAACTATAGTAATAAAACCAATTTTTCAATCTCTGAGTCCTGTACAACAATCTTTAACAGCATTACAGAAGGAGAAAGATAGCAGATCAGAGCTAGAATGGACAAAAATAAAGACTATAGTGCTTAAGGGTTACTTTTTTATACCATGCATTATAGGGAGAAGATGATTGCTTTACACAATTAGAAATGGTTGCAGAATAGGATTTGGAAAACCAATTAACAAAAGGCACAGTGGTATCTGGTAAAGTGGTATGAGTGGGTCGTTTTACCCTTGGGAATTTTTATATGATTTTAACAGGAGACATTTTATCCATAAGAAGAAAGGGAAATCCATATATATTTAATACCCATAATGAATTAACTTCTTCCACATACATGAAATTATTTAAATCTCACACCTGGGAGAGTGGGTATTATTTCTTACATTTTCAAATAAAGAAATTGAGGCCTATAGATGTTTAATTGGCTTGCCTTCAGTCATAGTGTAAGTAAGTAGTGGTGGTGGAGTTTGAACCTATGTCTGTTGGGCCCCAGAGCCCTTGTGCCTCCCCTCACCCCTCATTCCACAAAACCAACCACATAAACTCATTCTCAAAGGCCCAAGATCTGTGTTCCTCATCACGTGTCTGAAGATGGTCTGCTTATTTATTTCCTTTGGCATAACCTGCCTTTACTTTTTCATTTTCTGACATTTTGGAAACTTGAGGCCCCCATTGCTCTAAATCAATCTTTCCTTCTCACAGGCCTTGTTTTCAAACCACAGATTCCTATTCACAAGGTGACAGAGGCTCCTAATATCTCCCTCAACCACTCTGACTGGCTGGAGCCTGTCCTTCCAGTGCTAAACAAATGCAGGTGACTCAAATTGAGATTATGACCCTCTCACCAGACCAGCCAGAGACAGTGGATGGCCTGCCTTGGTCACACCCATTTTTCCTTCCCAGACCTTTTCTCATTTACTAAATATGACTTCAAGTTTGCTCCACCTCTGTGCTCTTTCTCTCAGCAAATGTCATCAGCATCCATCCCATTGCATAAGCCAGAAACTTCTGAACCATTCTTAACACTTCCTTCTCTCTCATCCACCACATACAAGAAATACCAAGCTCCTTCTTCCTTACCTTTTATGTGTAAAATTAATCCATCTCCTACTTCAAGTCACCACTGTCTTACTGATATTATTGCTAATTTTTCTTCTTGCTTCCAGTCCATTATACAACTAGAGTGGCCACTTCAAAATGCAAATCTTGTTATGTCACTCCCCTTTTGTATTTTTATTGAGGTATGAACTTAATAAAGATGTTATTAGTAAAGTGCCCGCAGTATAACCTAGTAACGTGCCCAAATCTTAAATATATGACTTGATAGATTTTCAGTTATGTATAGCAGATCAAGATGTAAAACATTCTGGCATGCCAGAAGGCTCACTCATGTTCCCACTTGAGTCATGCTCCACCTCCAAGGTAACTACCATTCTGACTGCTGTCACCACAGATTAGTCTTGCCTGCTTTAAAAATTCATATAAATGGAATCATACAATAGGTTCTTTTTTGTGTATGACCCTTTTACTCAATGTCTGTGATATTCATCCAGTATATAGCATATATAAGTAGTTCATTCTTCTTTATTGCTATGTAGTATTTCATTCTATGAATATACCTCAATTTATTTACCCTTTTTACCATTGATAGCTTTTTGGGTCATCTGTAGGTTTTAGATAATATGAACAAAACTGTTTCAACATTTTTGTGTGTATCACTTGTTTAACACATGCACTCATTTCTTTTGGTACATAACCTAGGGTGGAACTGCTGGGTCATTGAGCATTATTAGTAGGTACTGTGTATGAGAATTCCAGTTACTCCATATCCTTATCAATTCTTGGTGTTGTCAATATTTTCAATTTTAGTCATCCTGACTTTCAAAAAATCTTTCTATGACACCCCACCTAGATAAAGTGTAAAGTCCATAATGTGATGGATGGAGTTCTTCATAATCTGACTTTCACCTATCTGTTCAGCCTCATATCCCCCCTTGAATTTTAAGCTGTAGTCCTGCTGAACTACTTGTGGATCTTTGAGAATTCTTTGGTTGGGTTCATTCTGTTTTCCTTCTGGCCTTTGCATTATTCATTTCTTATGTCTTTACATTCAGATTGAGTCCTTCTCATCCACTGAGTCTCAGCTTAGACAACGCTTTCTAAACTTTCCAACTTTCAAGATTCAGTAAAATGTCCTTCAGTGAGCACCCAGGGTTCCATGCGTCTACTCTTTTATTAATATGCATCACACTATATTGTAATTGCCTACCAACTTGTCAATTTTTCCTGAGGGCCAGGACTGTATCTTGTTCACTTTTATATCACCACTGCTTAGAAGAGTATGGGCACATAATAGGTGCTTAAGAATGCATGAGTTAATGAATAAATTAATGGATTAATCAACTGAGTGTCAATGGAGTAATTAAAATTACTATTACTAGGAGCTAAATTATCAGGCTACTCCAGATTAATATATTGGTTTCTAAATTCTCATAATTCTCATTCCTTAGGTTGTGCTTTTGACAAGTGATAGTAAGGGAAAAAACACAGTAAGTCTTAAATAATTAGTTATTCAATCCATAGAATTAAATAAGTCTCAACTGATAGGAGGGGATGAGAATTTTTCAAAATACACATGCCTCTGAAGATTCAGTTCCTGCAATTTTCAACTAAGGCAAAACACTGGAAAAATCTGGAAAGCATTCAAAAAATACTGATGCCTGGAGCTCTAACTCTGAAGTTTCTCATTTGGGTTGGAGTGAGTCCTTTTGAGGCTTGCCCACTGTAAAACAGAATAGGGCTATAGTCAGAAAGTTCAGGGGGGGATGGGCAGTGACTTATTGACAAGAAACGAGTATAGAAAAGCCAATAGATAGTTATCTTCATGCCTCTTGAGTGCTGTGAAACTATAGGGTCTGTCATGGTTCATATTAAACTATCATTTTCAATGGGAAACCTTTAATGTGGAAAGAAGAGAATCATATGTACAAGGTAATATTGTAAACATCTGCTCTTAAGTTGGAACATCTGTTAGGAAAAGAAGAAATTTGGTTATCTAGCTGGGATCTTGAGCTTAATACAGATTCTAATATCTTGAGTGTGAATAACCCCTTAAAATGTGTCAAGTAATAATGTAAATATGAACCTTAGAGAATTGCGCCCCAAATATTTAAATTGAGTCTATTGAGGCAATATTGGCGTCAATTCTTCTTTCTTCCAAAGGCCCTTTTAGATATAAGTAGAATGTATCGGCAAGATTCTCCCCACTCTTCCATTGGGCCCACAGATGCCTTCCAAATAGGATTTAACCCTGTTTAACAGATTTAATTTTAACAGATCTCAGATGTGGCCTCCCTGGACTTTGAGAGATAGATAGAACTGACTCAACTGTCCTAATTCCATAGCCAGCAAGAGTTCAGAGCCCTTTGTAAAGCTTCTGCAGTCTAGGGGGCTTACATCTCATAGTCTTGCCTGCATACTGGGCTTCAGCCTTTTCTGTCCCATTTTCCATTCTGAACAGATTACTCTGTACATAAAATTCAATTTCTTCATTGGTTCCCACACAAATCTCAACTATACACATAGATTTTATTTAAGATTAGGGGCTTGGGGGGGAGGGGGAGAGAATACAACACATAGAACACATCAAACAACTTTTAAAAGCACTTTAGATATTCTTGTTTTTAAAAGTCCTAATTTAGGGGACATCAATCTACCTATGCAGAACCCAGTCTCATATATTCCCCAGGGTCCCTCTTTTTCGTCCATTGTCACAATCAACTATTCCATCCTGTCCCGCTGCTACCCCATCCTCTCCAGACAAACAAATTCATCTCTTTTACTTAGGAAGCAAGGCTGGTCTCTTAGCTTAGCCAACAGGCTGACACCCATGGTCTTAGGACCCCATCTTCTACCCCAAACAATTTTGAGGCATTTTTCCCTCCTTACATTTCCTCCCTTAGAAACTGTTACTTGAGTACTTTCCCCAGTTTGTTAATTGAGTACTTTCCTCACTTTATTACAAACATTTGCCAGAGTTAGAGGTGGTCCTGAAATAAACAGGATGGACTTGCTTTCCTCACTCCATCTAAACTTAGCTCCTGGCCTGCTTCTTTCCCCATCTCCTCTGCATTCCACTGTAAACTATGGAGCAGAGAAAGGAAAGGGAAGGAACAAACACGGAGAGGACTGTTCAAAGAGGAAATCAGGGGAAGTTAGTGTTTGTGGCTTAGGAAAGAAAAATTGAAACTACAAAAAGGAGATAGAAAAGTATTTGTTCTTCCTTGCTGTATGTGGGCCCTTCTCCTTCCTTCTCCCACCTTTTTCAGGCAGTACTGGTGGTCCTGAGATCTGGAAACTGGTGCCCTCGGGTTTGGGTGGGTTCTGGCCTGATCCTTACTTTCATTAAAATTTTGGTATTTAATTCATCATGAAGTTGTGTGTGGGGTTTTTTGTATTAATTTTTTATAACAGCTTTATTGAGATATAATTCACATATCATAACATTCTTCCTTTTAAAATGTACAATTCAGTGGTTTTCAGTATATTCATAGAGTTGTGCCTTCATCACCATTATCTAATTTTATTTTATTTATTTGTTTTTAAAGATTTTATTTCTTTTTATTTTAGAGAGAGTGAGACAGAGAGTGCATGAGCAGGGGAGGAACAGAGGGAGAGGGAGAGAATCTCCAGTGGACTCTGTGCTGAGCACAGAGCCCAATGCGGGGCTCAATCCCAGGACCCTGAGATCATGACTGGAGCAGAAACCAAGAGTCAGTCATTCAACTGACTGAGCCACCCAGGCACCCTACTATTATCTAATTTTAAAACATGTTCATCACACAAAGCATTAATTTTTATTTAAAGAAATATTACATTACATATTACTGAGTGTATTATTACATACACACTGCCTCTATGCAGCTTTCACATCTGACACACACATCTGGAGCTGTCACACACTCTCCATCCCAACCCCAGGGATATCCCTCATCTTTTTTTTTTTTTTTAAGATTGTATTTATTTATTTATTTTAGAGAGAGAGAGAGAGCATATGGTGGGGGTGGGGGGCAGAGGGAAAGGGAGAGAGAATTTTAAGCAGACTCCATGCTCAGTGCAGAGGCTGATGAGGGCTTGGTGGGAGGTGGCGGGGGTGNCTCTTTCATGTTGAAGGACTAGTTTGGGTTTCCATGAGTGACTGTACTTTTAGGTGACACTCATAACATTTCCCCCATGGACATGTAGTCACTTATTTTCAACTGTTACACTGTGCTCCTTTTGAAAAAGGCCAAGGAAAGCCTGGCCATGTACAGACACAGAAACTTATAAATCAAAGATAAACTGAAAAATTAATAGTCTTTCATGCTTCATTCCCCCTTCTGATTACCCCTCCTTTCTTTATCCCTTTCTTCCCCTACCCATCTTCCTAGTTCTTATGTTCCATAGATGAGAGAAACCATATGATAATTGTCTTTCCCTGCTTGACTTATTTCACTTAGCAAACTGAGGGCTTCAGAGGGGAGGGGGGTGGGGGAATGGGATAGACTGGTGATGGGTAGTAAGGACGGCACGTATTGCATGGTGCACTGGGTGTTATACGCAAATAATGAATCATCGAACTTAACATCGGAAACCAGGGATGTAATGTATGGTGACTAACATAATATAATAAAAAAACATTAAAAAAAATTAAGAGTCTTTTGTGTTCCATTAATAGGAATCACTTTCTTGCCTTCATGTCCTACAAGATCTGAAACCAAAGGTAGTTGGCACATCATTAATACATGGATGCAACCATTATACATCCTAGGTCTCAGAAGGGCAGCATTCAATAGCATAGGCAACTTTTAAGCTGCAAAAGAAAAAAAAAAAGTGTGTGTGGAGAGAGTACAACTGTATCCTTAAATTTTAGGACTAGAAGTAATCTAGCAATTCTGACTGCAATCCAGGAATTTTGTCTATGGCAACAGCTTCTTACCAGGGGGGAATCAGCCTCCTCCTGAACACTGCCAGGGTTGGGCAGCTCTCGCCTTCTCAACACTACCACTCAGACCTCTGATGGTAGGAAATTTTGGGGGGTGTTGAAGCCAAAATTCTTTCCCTAAGCATTAATACTATTGGCCCTAGTGCTTCTCCTAGAATAAAATAGAACACTTTATTCCATTTGTTCTAACAGTTCATAGGGAATTTATTCTTTACTTAACTGATTCGACAAATATCTATTGAACTCCACTGGGTGCCATACAATACAGTAGCTACTGGGGAAATAACGGTGAGAAAACTACTCACAATCTCTGTTGCAACCTTGGAGATGGAAATGAAGAAGAACTTGAATAAATGGGAAGAATTGGTAACATGAATTGGGAAAGAAAAGTGATTGTTTAATAAACTCAGGATGCATCTGTTAGTTATTTCTGCATTTCTGCTCTCTTGTTGACACAGGAATCAGAGAGGAGACAGAAACTGCAGGAGCCAGGATTTGGCATTAGACAAGACCAGAAGACAAAAAACTGAAGACATGCCAATGGATTCCAAGGAAATTAGATGGTAGGCGTATCACAGATGTTCAGCGCAGCCCAACGTCCACAGGTGTAAATGATTCTAGGGTTCCAAGATAAAATACAGGATGTTCAAATAAATTTGAATTTCAGGTAGATAACAAATTTTTCTTTTAGTGTAAGTATATGTCCTGCCATATTTGGAACACATGCTAAAAAATTACCCACTATTTATCTAAAATTTTAATTTAACTGGGCATCCTGTACTTTTATTTGTTAAATCTGGCAACTTTACAAGATGCCAATAATTGGTGAGGAAGACAAGATTCTCCAATTTGTGTAACTGGACTTTTTAATTCGCTAGTAAACAGGGAGTAAATGGAGTCAAACTGAAGAAGCCAGAGCTCCAATCTCCAATGAGTATAAAGAGGCAGAAGGAGGAGGTAAGAAACAGGGGAATGACAAGTGGTAATGAAAGCTAAAGCCAGTGACCTAGGACACATTCCTGACATGGAACCTGTATTATAGATCCTACAGCTTGGTTTTACTGCTAAACCAAAATCCATTTCAGATCATGTACATATCTTATTTTAACATTCAGGGCAGCTAAAAATGAGGTGGAAGGGAGCCAGAAGCTATAGACCCCCTTAACTGTCCTATCACATTTTTTTGGCTGAGTTCTAGTTCACTTTGGGATTAACCTGTAATCTGAAATTTTATTCTTTTCTAGCTATCAGTATAGCTGACATTGTTTGCTAACTCATTTTCACAGCAAATATTCCTTGTAGAAAACTCCAATTGGTCTAAGAAGAAAAGGATGTTTTCTATACCCAGGATGGGCTACATAATTTGTGGGTCTCAGTGGAAAATGAAAATGCCAGGCCCCTTATTCAAAACTTGTTATGAATTTCAAGGAAACATTAAACTAATAAGCACAGGGTCCATCTAAGTGCAGAGCCTTGGGCAACATCACAGATCATATACCCATGAAGTCAACCCCTCCCATACCTTAGTCATGATAGAGAGATAAAATCTGTGTTCTAGAGCTAGGGCCAGGGATGGAAGAAGCCTGAAGTCATTTTAGAACTCACAGGGATAAAGGGAACTGGGCAGAGGGAGCACAGGGAGGACAGAAACAGGGATCAACTTTAGCTATTGTTACATTCTTGAGTTGTTGTCTGGCTCACACTGACCTTGGGATAGCAAGTCTCCTTCTACTTGTTATTTTCCAAGTTTTTTTCACCACTTCCACCTGACATAGTGGATAGACCCCCTTCTAATTTTCTGACCTCTCACTGTCCTTCCCCCTCCATCTACCTCACCTATTTTGCCTTACCATAGAAAACCATGTTTCAGATACGACAACACACAGTACAGTATGACAATTCCTTCCTTTGATTTGGACCCTACTTTTAATTCAGTCTAATAATATGTTAGCCTTTTCAACAGCTGCTTCATGCTTTGGGCTTATATTAAGCTAATATTCAATTAAAACCCTTCAATCTAGTCCACATGAACTAATTCCAGTCAGGACTTGAGTTGCTGCCAGTTCTCTTCAGATTTAACATATTGGACTTTACATCTGCCTGATTTAAATTTCAGCTTGTTGATTTCATACCAGCATTCCATCCAACTGAGATCATTTTGGAAACTGATTCTGTCATCTATGCCTTCATACACATCCCTGTTAAAAGTGCCAAGCAGGGCAGGGCCAAGGACAGACAGGATCCTCCACAAAAGACTTGCTCCCGAGTGACACAGAAACAATAATAATCCCATTCCTCTAGGTGTGGTTCTGTCAAGTGTGGGAATATGTGAGGAATCATAAGAGGAACTTATTGGACATTCCTTGACAAGTGAACAGTCTGAAGAGTTACTTGAAATCTTTTTTTAGGTAAAATGTTAGAGACCCAAATCACTAGCAGAAAAATTTAAATGCCCAAAAAGATACTGGTAGGCATAAGACATAAATTAAGAAGAAATTTACACAAAAGAAAAAGAAAATGGGCAAAGAGGAAGGATGAGGGTCAAAAGGAAGGATAGAGATCAAGAGGGAGAGAGGACTAGAGACCTCAGTGACATCAGCTCTAAAAGCCATGTGACCCTGTTTTAAGGTTTATCACTTCCTGCCTTTGAATGCAAAATGAAGCTAATAGCCAGTCCTTAAAGCACTTCTCTCATGAAAATAATAATTGAGTTTATGGGCCACGGTGGATAAAAACCAGGATTTTCTTAGGCTAATCCAACTGACTCTTTGAGGTTGGGATTCTACTTGCTACAACTGGTCATACTCCTCTATCTTATGAAAAACAGAATTAATATCCTTCTGATTTGAACGAAATACTGCCAGGAAGATTGGCTGAGAATAACTGAGAAATTATTCCCTTGACTATTCCTATTAATAACCATTGCCCACAGCAAATAGTAAGAGTAACTCTTAAAAGTTGAAGAGAAGAAAATTTTCTTTGAGTTTCTTCTTCCTATAGTTGATACTAAAGCACTTCTAATTAAATGACATAGGCTCAGATTTTATTCTTATCAATTTTTTAAGGATTCTGCTAAGGAAGAGGGTTAAAATTAAGGTCTAGTTTTCTTTTTACTGAAATATCATCAGAATAGGTGACCAGACACTCCTTTATCCACATTTGCACAATATGCTCATTTGCATTTCACCATTTACAATTTCACCATGTGCTCTCACTCTTCCATGATGTTGTTCATCGTGTCTCTTCTGTTGGGATCCCTGTTCCCCCCTGCCTGTTTGGCTACTTGCTACTCATCCTTTAAAGGGTGAGTTCAAGCATAACCTCCCTAGAAATATTTCCTGATCACTCAGTTAAGGAATATAGATCTCCTGCCTAGTCTCCTGGATGTAGTAACATGTTCACTCTTTTTCCTACTAGATAGTATTAAAGATAGGAACTGATTATTGTTCATCACTAAATCTATACTAAATACTAATCAGTACTTAACATAGGAACTGGCACATTGTAAGTGCTCAGTAAATGTTTATGTAAAGAGGAGGACAAGGAAGAAGAGAGGAAAGGAAGGAAGAAAGGGAAGGAGATAAGAATATATTATATACAAATGGCCAACAGACATGAAAAGATGCTCAATATCACTAAACATCAGGGAAATACAAATCAAAACTACAATGAGATATCATCTCATACTGTCAGAATGTTTAAGATCAAAACACAGGAAACAACAAGTGTTGGAGAGGATGTGGAGAAAAAGAAACCCTTGCGCACTCTTGGTAGAAGCGCAAACTGACATAGCTACTGTGGAAAATGCTACGGAGTTCCTCAAAAAGTTAAAAATGGAACTACCCTATGATCCAGCAATCACACTACTGGGTATGTACCCAAAGAGTGCAAGAACACTAATTCAAAGGGATACATGCACCCCTATGTTTACAGCAGCATTATTTACAATAGCTAAGATATGGAAGGAGCCCAAGTGTTCATCAACTGATGAATGGATAAAGAAGATGTGATGTGATGTGATGTGATGTGAGTGGAAAATATTCCATTATATATATAATGGAATATTTGGCCATAAAAAATAATGAAATCTTGCCATTTGTAACAACATGGATGGAGCTAGAGAGTATAATGCTAAGTGAAATAAGTCAGAGAAAGACAAATACCATATGATTTCACTCATATGTGGAATTTAAGAAACAAAACATATGAGCAAAGGGGAAAGAAAAGGAGAGACAGACAAACCAAGCAACATACTCTTAACTATAGAGAACAAACTGATGGTCACCAGAGTGGAGGTGGGTGGGGGGATGGGTGAAATAGGTGATGGGAATTAAAGAATGTAGAGAACTGTTGAGTCACCTATATTGTATACCTGAAACTAAGATAACACTGTATGTTAACTATACTGGAATTTAAGAATTTTATTAAAACATTTTTTTAATTTTAAAAAAAATATAAAATCTCATCCTACAGAATGACTTATGGTCCAGTGTCTGAAAAGAATAAGGTGACTTCTTTTTTTAAGATTTTATTTATTTGTCAGGAAGAGAGAAAGAGCACAAGCAGCGGGAGCGGCAGGCAGAGGGAGAAACAGGCTCCCCACTGAACAAGGAGCCCGAAGTGGGACTCATGGGACTCCATCCCAGGACTCTGAGATCATGACCTGAGCCGAAGGCAGGTGCTTAATGGACTGAGCCACCCAGGCATCCCAAGAGTAGGTGATCTTTAAAAGACTCTTCTAGTCTTGTAATTCTTTTTTTTTTTTTAATTTTATTTTATTATATTGTGTTAATCACCATACAGTACATCCCCAGATTCCGATGTAAAGTTTGATGCTTCATTAGTTGCGTATAACACCCAGTGCACCATGCAATACGTGCCCTCCTTACTACCCATCACCAGTCTATCCCATTCCCCCACCCCCTCCCCTCTGAAGTCTTCAGTTTGTTTCTCATAGTCCATAGTCTCTCATGTTTCATTCCCCCTTCTGATTACCCCCCTTTTCTTTATCCCTTTCTTCCCCTACCGATCATCCTAGTTCTTATGTTCCATAGATGAGAGAAATCATATGATAATTGTCTTTCTCTGCTTGACTTATTTCACTTAGCATTATCTCCTCCAGTGCCGTCCATGTTGCAGCAAATGTTGAGAATTCGTTCTTTCTGATAGCTGAGTAATATTCCATTGTATATATGGACCACAGCTTCTTAATCCAGTCATCTGTTGAAGGGCATCTCGGCTCCTTCCATGATTTGGCTATTGTGGACAATGCAGCTATGAACATTGGGGTGCATATGGCCCTTCTCTTTACTACGTCTGTATCTTTGGGGTAAACACCCAGTAGTGCAATGGCTGGGTCATAGGGTAGTTCAATTTTTAACTTTTTAAGGGACCTCCACACTGTTTTCCAGAGTGGCTGTACCAACTTGCATTCCCACCAACAATGTAGGAGGGATCCCCTTTCTCCACATCCTCTCCAACAATTGTTGTTTCTTGCCTTGTCTATCTTTGCCATTCTAACTGGCGTAAGGTGGTATCTCAGTGTGGTTTTGATTTGAATTTCCCTGATGGCTAATGATTTTGAACATTTTTTCATGTGTCTGTTAGCCATTTGTATGTCTTCATTGGAAAAGTGTCTGTTCATATCTTCTGCCCATTTTATGATTTGTTTATTTGTTTCTCGTGTATTGAGTTTGAGAAGTTCTTTGTAGATCTTGGATACCAGTCCTTTATCTGTGGTGTCCTTTGCAAATATATTCTCCCATTCCGTGGGCTGTCTCTTAGTTTTTTTGACTGTTTCCTTGGCTGTGCAGAAGCTCTTTATCCTGATAAAGTCCCATAAGTTCATTTTATCTTTTATTTCTCTTGCCTTTGGCGATGTGTCGTGAAAAAGGTTGCTCTGGCCGATGTCATAGAAGTTGTTGCCTATGTTCTCCTCTAGAATTTTGATGGATTCCTGTCTCACATTGAGGTCTTTCATCCATTTGGAGTTTATTTTTGTGTATGGTGTGAGAGAGTGGTCAAGTTTCATTCTTTTGCATGTAGCTGTCCAATTTTCCCAGCACCATTTATTGAAGAGACTGTCTTTTTTCCACCGGATGTTTTTTCCTGCTTTATCAAAGATTAGTTGCCCAAAGAGCCGAGGGTCCATTTCTGGGTTCTCTATTCTGTTCCATTGGTCGATGTGTCTGTTTTTGTGCCAGTACCATGCTGTCTTTGTGATCACAGCTTTGTAGTACAGCTCGAAATCCGGCATTGTGATGCCCCCAGCTTTGTTTTTCCTTTTCAACAGTTCCTTGGAGATTCGGGGCCTTTTCTGGTTCCATACAAATTTAAGGACTATTTGTTCCAGTTCTTTGAAAAATGTCCTCGGTATTTTGATCGGGATAGCATTGAAAGTGTAGATTGCTCTGGGTAGTATGGACATTTTAACTATGTTAATTCTTCCAATCCATGAGCATGGAATATTTTTCCATCTTTTTATGTCTTCCTCAATATCTTTCAAAAGTGATCTATAGTTTCTAGGATATAGGTCCTTTACGTCTCTGGTTAAGTTAATTCCAAGGTAACGTATGGTTTTTGGTGTTATTGTAAATGGGATGGATTCCCTAATTTCTCTTTCTTCAGTCTCGTTATTCGTGTATAGAAATGCAACTGATTTCTGGGCATTGATTTTGTATCCTGCCACCTTACTGAATTGTTCTATAACTTCTAATAGTTTGGGAGTGGATTCCTTTGGGTTTTCCATATAGAGTATCATGTCATCTGCAAAGAGAGACAGTTTGACTTCTTCTTTGCCGATTTGGATACCTTTGATCCCTTTTTGTCTTCTGATTGCTGTTGCAAGGACTTCTAGTACTATGTTGAATAATAGTGGCGAGAGTGGGCATCCTTGTCGTGTTCCTGATCTTAAGGGAAAGGCTTCCAGCTTTTCCCCATTGAGAATAATGCTTGCAGTAGGCTTTTCATAGATGGCTTTTATGAGATTGAGAAATGTACCCTCTATTCCTACACTCTGAAGGGTTTTAATCAGGAAAGGATGCTGTATTTTGTCAAATGCTTTTTCTGCATCAATTGAGAGGATCATATGGTTCTTGAGTCTTTTCTTGTTGATATGATGTATCACATTGATTGATTTGCGAGTGTTGAACCATGCTTGCATCCCAGGTATGAATCCCACTTGGTCATGATGGATAATCCTTTTAATGTACTGTTGGATTCTATTAGCAAGGATCTTGTTGAGGATTTTGGCATCCATATTCATTAGAGAAATCGGTCTGTAATTCTCCTTTTTGAGGGGGTCTTTGCCTGGTTTGGGGATCAAGGTAATATTAGCCTCATAGAATGAGTTTGGTAGCTTTCCTTCTGTTTCTATTTTTTGAAATAGCTTTAGGAGAATAGGTATTATTTCTTCTTTGAATGTTTGGTAGAATTCCCCAGGAAAACCGTCTGGGCCTGGAGTTTTATTATTTGGAAGGTTGTTTATCACTGACTCAATTTCTTCATAGTTAATTGGCCTATTTAAGAAATCTATTTCTTCCTGTTTCAGTCTTGGTAGTTTATAGGTTTCCAGGAAGGCCTCCATCTCTTCCAGATTGTTTAGTTTTTTGGCATATAGCTGTTGATAAAAGTTTCTAATAATCCTTGCAATTTCAATGGTGCTGGTCGTGACCTCTCCCTTTTCAGTCATAATTTTAATAATCTCAGTCCTTTCTCTTTGTTTTTGGACAAGTTTTGCCAGTGGTCTGTCAATTTTATGGATTCTCTCAAAGAACCAGCTTCTAGTCCTGTTGATCTGCTGTACTGTGCTCCTGGTTTCTAATTCATTGATTTCTGCTCTAATCTTGGTCAACTCCTTCCTTGTCAGTGGGTTAGGCCTGTCCCTCTGTTGCTGTTCCAGTTTCTTGAGGTGAGAATATAGAAACTGCATTTTAGATTTTTCTATTCTTTTGAGTGAGGCTTGGATGGCTATGTATTTCCCCCTTAGGACTGCCTTTGCAGTATCCCATAGGTTTTGGACCGTTGTGTATTCATTCTCGTTGGTCTCCATAAATTGTTTAATTTGTTTTTTGATTTCCTGGTTTATCGAGTCATTCTTGAGCAGGATGGTTCTTAGCCTCCAAGTGTTTGAGTTTCTTCCAGGTTTTTCCTTGTGGTTGAGTTCCAATTTCAGAGCGTTGTGGTCTGAGAATATGCAGGGGATAATTTCAATCTTTTGGTATTGGCTGAGACCTGTTTTGTGTCCCAGAGCATGATCTATTCTTGAGAATGTTCCATGGGCATTTGAATAGAATGAGTATTCTTTGGTTCTGGGGTGTAGTGTTCTATATATATCTATGAGGTCCAACTCGTCGAGTATGGCATTCAAAGCCTTTGATTCTTTGCTTAGTTTTTGCCAGGGTGTTCTGTCTATTTCTGATAGTGGGGTGTTGAGGTCCCCTACTATTACTGTGTTCTTATCTATATGTCTCTTTATTTTGGTTAAGAGTTGGCTTGTGTATCTTGCTGCTCCCCTGTTGGGGGCATATATATTAATAATTGTCATATCCACTTGTTGAATACTTCCTTTAAGAATAATATAGTGCCCTTCTGTATCTCTCTCTATGGCCTCTAGTTTAAAATCCAGTCTATCTGATATGAGAATTGCTACTCCAGCTTTCTTTTGAGGTCCATTTGCGTGGAAGATGGTACTCCATCCCCTTACTCTAAGTCTGAATGCATCTTTGGGTTCAAAATGAGTCTCTTGTAGACAGCAAATGGATGGGTCATGTCTTTTTATCCAATCTGCAACCCTGTGGCGTTTTATGGGAGAGTTTAAGCCATTTAGATTGATAGAGATTATTGACAGATATGATTTTAATGATGCCATTTCTCTTTAAAGTCTTTGTATCGGTTGTGACTTGCTGCTCTGTATCACTCTTGGGGCCTTTTTACCTTTATAGAGCCCCCCTTAATATCTCCTGTAGGGCTGGTTTCGTGGTTACGAAATTGGTTAATGATTGGCGATTTTGGAACGTCTTTATTTCTCCATCAATTCTGAATGACAGCTTTGCTGGATAAAGGATCCTTGGCTGCATGTTTTTCTCTGAAAGAGCTTTAAAAATGCCCCCCCAAGCCTTTCTCTCATTCCAGGTCTCTGTAGACAGGTCTGACGTAATCCTGATACCTTTGCCTTGGTACGTGAGAAATTTCTTTGCCCTGGCCGCTTTCAATACTGTATCCTTGGATCTAATATTTGCGAATTGCACTATGACATGCCGTGGCGTAGGTTTGTCCTGGTTGAGCTTGGATGGGGTCCTCTCTGCCTCTTGGACACGAATGCTTGTTTCCCTTGCTAGATTAGGGAAGTTTTCAGCTACAATTTGTTCAAATATCTCTTCTAGACCTCTGTTTTTCTCCACCCCTTCAGGGATGCCGATGATTCTGACATTGGATCGTTTCATAGAGTCAGTAATCTCCCGTAATCTACATTCGTGGGCGTGGATTTTTTTAAGACCAGCTTCTATTTTCGTTTTTTCTTCTACTAACCCATCCTCCAATTCGCTAACGCGTTCCTCTGCCTCGGTGACCCTGGCCGTCAGAGCCTCTAGTTTTGACTGCATTTGGCTCATAGAATTTTTAATTTCTGTCAGATTCGCTCTCATTTCTGCCCTTAGGGATTCTATATTCTCAGCAACGCTTTCTCTGATGCTTTTTTCAAGTTTACTCATCATCTTGACCATTGTTGCTCTGAATTCCATTTCTGATAATTGGGATACATCCATATGTATTAATTCTGTGGCCGAGGCCAATTCTGTGGCAGAGGCCACAGACTCATTATCTTTTCTTTGCTGGGGGGGACTTCTCCTTCTCGTCATTCTGATGAAGAGAGATTGCAGGGTTGTCCAGAGCCCAAGTGTTGACTGGGACCCAGGCCGTGCGCCCTTGTTTTATAGAGATCTTAGGGATGTGGGCTTCTTCCTTAAAGAGTTTATTTATTTATTTGAGAGAGAGAGAGACAGTCAGCAAGAAAGGGAACCCAAGCAGAGGAGTGGGAGAGGAAGAAGCAGGTTCCCGGTGGAGAAGCCCGATGAAGGACTCCTTACGGAGCGTTGTGATCACACCCTAATCCGAAGACAGGTGCTTGGTGACTGCGCCACTCAGGCGCTCCGGGTTGTGGGCTTCTTGATTTTTCAGCCTGCCTTCTGGGGGAGGGGCCTGCCTGCAGGTACTCAGAAAACCCTGTTTGGGTAGAGTCTCTGTGTCCCTTGCGAGGGGGGATGGGGATGGGCACCCTGTGAGCCGGTATTTCCGGGCTTTTGTTCTCTGGCGGCTTTCCCTGGCGGTTTGCTATGCCTCTTCTGAGAGAGCAGCAGCGGCTGAAATTCAGCCTCTGTCTCAGAACAGAGGGATCGCGGATCGTTCTCCACTGATGTTCTGGCCACTTTAACTCTGTTTCTGTTGGTGCTGCTCAACCCTGCAGCATCCCGGGCTGTGCGCCCCACACCCGGCGTCCCAGCCCTCACTTCCAGGGCCGGCACGTCTCTGTCCTTTGTGTTTCCAACCCCGCCCGCCGCCAGCCGCCCCGCGCGGGCTCCCGGAGCTCCCCGTCTCAGTCTGGTGTCTCACGGGTGCTGTCCGCGAGTCCGCCTGCTCCCCCGTGCAGGTGGCCCGCCAACCGCCAGCCGTCCCGCGTGCGCTCCCGGAGCTCCCTTCTCAGCCTGCTGTCTCAAGCGTGCGGGTCCGCGGTCTGTCCGCTCCCCCTTGCAGGTGGCTACCGCTTCCCGGCGCCCTGACACGGCGGCTCCCTCCCCCTTCTGTTTAGCTTCCGATATCTGTGCGCGGTTTCACGGCTCCCCGCTTCGTACCTCGATACTCAGCGCTGGAGATGTTCATTTGTAGAGATCCAGATGTATCTTCCTGCGTCTCAGGCTGATTCCGTGGATATTCCTGCTGGTCTGGTACCTATCCAGCTCAACTCAGGGGACCGGCTGAAAAAGGTGTCCCCTACTCCTCCGCCATCTTAACCTCCTCCTAGTCTTGTAATTCTTGTCTTATAAATCTAATCTTTTTATTTCTCAGTTTTCATCTCTCCAAATCCTGTATAATGACCCATGACTCAAAAAGAAGACAGATGACCACTTAGCAGAGCTTCACTGCATACATTCAAGCACACTGATGAATGTCATCCTGTTAGTTCACGTGAATCCTCAAGTTTCTGATGAATGTTCAAGTGCACTTTGTGATGATATTTATAACCAGTGTGTTATCATCAAAAAAGTCTGTTGATTATGGCAGTTCAAAGCAACATAAACATTTTTAAATATATCATGAGGTAATTGAGACTGACAGCAATGATCCAACAGAGAAACAAAGCTCAACTTTATCAAAGGGAATTTGGAATATATAAACTTCTGAGGAGTAGTTAAACCAAAGGCTAAAGACAAGCTACCCAAAAGTTCATCAGCATTTCTCAGCTTCTGCCTATTCTACTCTAAATGTAGTAGATATTCTGTTAGGAGGTGGTATTCAAAGGGGGAGGTTTAAGCATCTAGAGAATAATGCACTTTCACTCCCAGAGAAATATTAAAGTCATTTTCTTGTTCTTTTTCTTTTCTTAAAGCAAGCCCTATAGAAAGGAAGGAAGGGAGGAAGGGAGGGAGGTAAGGGAGGGAGGAAGGGAGGAAGAGAAAGAAAGAAAGAAAGAAAGAAAGAAAGAAAGAAAGAAAGAAAGAAGGAAAGAGAGAGAGAGAGACGGAGGGGGCGCCTGGGTGGGATCCTGGGATCAAGTCCCACATCAGGTTCCCTGCTCTGCGGGGAGTCTGCTTCTCCCTCCCCTGCTGCTCCCCCTGCTTGTGCTCTCTCTCTTTGTGGCATATAAAGAAATGAAATCTTAAAAAAAAAAAAAAAAGAAGAGGGAGGGAGGAAGGAAGGAAGTAAATAAAGGAAGAAAGAAAGCAAATCCTGCTTTATCATTTTTTTAAGTACACTCCACACCCAACCTGAGGCTTGAGCTCACAACCCTGAGATCAAGAGTTGCATGCTCTACGGACTGAGCCGGCCAGGTGATCCAGTAAAGTCATTCTCTAACAAGAGTTTGGGGAGCCCTTCTTTTAATAAATATGGCTGCACATTGACTCTAAGGGTTTCCTCAAATATATAAAATTATATAAAATATAAGAATTCCTAATAAGGATCCGGAGTTACACTGTCATTTTCTGCTATAAGACTAGAGAAATTTTTCTGGATTCCACATCTGGAGATTGAGATGAAATTCAAAGTTTTAACATCTGGGTTTTCAACACCATGGACATACCTTTAAAATAAATATGTTAATATGCTCAAAACTTAGAGGCCCTTCATAGAAAAACACTAGGAAAAGAAATACTTAGGGATAAGCCCTACCCTTGTCCTAACCAAGTTAATGGATAGTTATATACCCTCAATGTGTCAAAGCAAGGAAGAAAGTTGGATATCTAGGATTGATCTCTCTCTCTTAAAGGTACATGTGTGCATCTCCAAACCTCCTACTTTACATTTCTACTGGAATAGCCCATCAAATTCTGTACTTAAAAAACTAAAGTCCCAGGGACACCTGGATGGCTCAGTAGGTTAAACATCTAACTTTGGCTCAGGTTGTGATCTAGGGGTCCTGGGATCAAGCCCTACATCAAGCCCTGCATTGGGCCCCGTGCTCAGAGAGGAGTCTGCTTATCCTTCTCCCTCTCCCTCTCTCTCAAATACATAAAATCTTAAAACAAAACAAAACAAAACCCCTAAAAATCCCAATTCCTAATTCCTGCTCCTAAAAATATTTCCCTTTTCGGACTTTCTTATTTCTACCAATGGTACCCCTGAAGTGATGCTCAGAGTGCATATTTCCCAGATGAGGCAAAAGCCTAGGGAACAGAGACCTACCTGGTATTGAAGCTTCTGAGAGGCAAGTCAAGAGGGAGATATTAATGATACCAGAGAGTTAACTGATGGAGTAAGGCCCATGAGAGGGTAGTGAGGGATAAAATTCAGACCACAGGTAGCTTTGGCTTTAGATTAGCATTAGATCAGAGGATTAGCTTTAGACCAGAGGAGGGAGAGGAAAGTAATTTTGCATACTGGAGATGAGGGACAGAGACTTAAGGTAATTGCTCTTTAACACTTTTCATTTTCTGTGTAAGATATTAAATGTGGCCATTTTGTAAGAGTGATGAGGTAGGATGAGACACAGAAGGGGTAGAGAGTTTGCAGAGAAGACAGAAATTAAAAACAACCCAAACTTTGATGAGGAATAGGACAGCTGATCAGTGATGTGCCATGGAAGGTCCAAATGTTTTTCCAGGTGGGATAGATAAAAAGTTAAGGGGACAAAAGAACAGAAAATTTTGCCAATCAGTAGTTGATCTGAAGAGCTGAGAATTTAGGTTAGATAGGGGAGAGACAAATAGACTGGAAGAAAATGGAACAAACAAATACTGGAGGTTTTGTTAAGATCAAAGAGCAGGTTTAGAAAGAGCAAGGAGTGAAAGAAGTGGGGTACTGAAGCCAGAGGGTACTAGAGTTTCGATTCTGGAGGTGTAGTTTGGGACAGTTGACAAGATCCAAGATGTGTCTGTGACTGGGGGGAAGGGGGTGTGACTAAAATTACATGGAGGTCATGACATCGAGAATGTCAAGAAGTTATTGGATAGATCATCCCCACAGATATTGTGGTCACCCACAGTTATTAAGGGACTGGACATGGATCAGGGGCCAGAGGTAAACGTGGGGGAAGGACTAGGAAGATGGTAGTTTGAGTGAGGGAAGGGAACTGTGGTGTAATCTAGTGGCCTGAAATTCAACAGAGGAAAATGTTCTACTTGAGTAGAACTAGAGTAGGAGTAATAGCCTGAAAATGACATTGGGATGTAAGAATGATGCTCTTTCTTCTGGCACTTGTGGTTGACAGAGTATGGAAAGGGCAGTAGGGGAAGTAGTGTCCTTTGGGGAGAACCTGTGTCTGTTAGGTCAAGAGGAAGAGGTCAAAGATGTAGAGGACCTGAGTTAACATGATCTGGGGTGGAAGTTAGGGGAAAGTGGGGAAGCTGGTCTTGGAAGTAGAAATGGAGAATGTGGATCCCATAGGGAACTTTTTCCCACCAATCCAGTTTTTATTTATCCTTTATTCTCTGCACTTCTAAAAATTAATGTCTTCAAGTGCAGAAACTGAAGGGCATCCCTCAGTATCCAGACTGCCTGGGTCATTGTAGGATACTGCTTTCTAGGCATCCTCCTAGATTCTGATGTTACACACCTGAGTTAAGACTTTGTGAATATTCCAGCTTTCCTCAACTGGTCCAGCAAGTTGAGAATGATCAGGTGTGGGTGGTTATTGCGTGCTCTGACTACCAAGAAGCCTTAGTAATCCTAACATACCCTGATTCCTGACCCCCCCTTTTTTGAATATTTTATTTATTTATTCATGAGAAACAGAGAGAGAGAGAGAGAGAGAGAGAGGCAGAGGCTGAGGGAGAAGCAGGCTTGCCGTGGAGCCTGAAGCCCGATGTGGGACTCGATCCCAAGACCCCGGATCATGACCTGAGCAGAAGAGAGATGCACAACCAACTGAGCCACCCAGGTGCCCCCACCTTTTTTTACATAGTAGCGTAAACCAAAAGGCAGATACACCTTTACCAACAGTTTCTTTTTGTCCTTTCTAAAAACTCAGGGCTTCAGCACCAAAAAGCAAGCATACTGTTAGGATTTAGGCATGAGGTCAGAGCCAGGGGCATCTCTTTTTCCTTTTCTCCCAAGAAATTCGCTTAATCAGGTTCTCCAAGTCCTGGTGGAGCCATTTGGTAACTGACACAAGTTGCATAGACCATTCATAGAAGCTGACTGAGGTAAAGGACATAGCCTAGGAGTTCATGGCCATCAAACCAACAATGCAAAGATGGCTGATTATCAGGAATCTACAGCTATTCTGACCTTATAGTGTTCAGGTATCCCACCTGGCAGAGGGAGGGACTTGGGCTCTCTTATATGATCAGGCAGGAGATAAATAAGCAGAAAACTGCTCTTCACATTGAAATTAGCTACCTGCTATCTATGGTCTTTCCTTCCAGTTAAAATGGTTTGTCTCAAGATAAGGTTTCTAAGCCCTGCAGCTGGGTATATCTCTGAAATGGATGGTTCAAGTTCTAGGTACTGGCTCCTCTCACCCATCCAGTTCTACTGCAGTTAACTGAGCCATTCTTAGCTTCATGCTAGGATATGACAACTTATCATGTGGAGAAGAGACCTTTGCCATTATTATTAATATTAGACATTAATGAGAATTTATTATGTATCAGACATTTATATATACTGATGCATTTAATCTTTTCAATAATCTTCTAAGGTTGGCTCCATTTTTGTAGATAAGGAAATTGAGAAATTAACTATACCCAAGGTCACAAAGCTAGTAAGTGCAAAGTCAGCCTTCAAAATCAGTCTGAATATGGAGACCTTGCTCTTTACCAGTACGTTATACTAACTTGCTTGTTTTATACAGGTAGGAGCAGTGGATGATTGTTGCAGATGGTACATTTGACTAAAAGAGAACTCTTCACAGATGGAATGGGCTGCCTAGTGGAGGGAGTGAAATTCTTGAAGAATTTCAAATCATAGATAGGTGATGGGAGATAGTCAACTTACAAGGGAGCATTGAGGTTGAAATTTAAGGGGACTTCCCAATGGCATTTAAGTGGACCCACTGGATGCTAACCTCTTCCACACACACACACACACAATTATAAGGTCCAGCATAACTAAGGGAACCTATCACTTCAGAAGAAAAAAACATACTTTTTTTTTTTTTTATCCATTCTAATGAGACATTGTTTCGGATGAAAACATAGTGAAAAAATGGCAGGAGTGAGATTTCAAGCCACAAATAGCCAAGAGCATACCCGTTTCATGCCTGAACTTGTGTCATTAGACAGTCAATTCACCCCACAAGGGTGCAAAATTTTAAGTCTTTACTGACATGTGCACACTGGTGATGGGGCGGTGGGGGGTAGGGGGTAAGTGGGCGGTAAGAGTGGAAAGGAAGTTATCATGTATCAGCCAGGCCCTGTGCTATATGCTTTTTAGACAGAATCTCATTTAATCCTTACAGCAACTCCATTACATAAACATTATTATCTTCACTTTACAGATTAGGAAACTCGGAATCAGTCACGTAATTATTAAGGGGTGAAACCAGGACTTCAAAGCTCCTGAGTTTTTACTGTAGCAACCTGCATACTCATGTACAGGTGGGAGGGATGGCAACTTCCACAAGGGCTTAACGAATAAAAGGAGAAGCTGAACTGAAATAAGTATAGTAATGTTTGGTATGCAAAGGGCAATTATATCCTTGATTCACTTGGCATGAGCTGAATAGGAAGAGAAGACAGGGCTCTGTGTCTTCCAACCATATCTTTCCTCTTGTCCTAGATGTGGGCTCCACGGGACTACAAACCAGCCCTTGCTGCCAAGTCACTTTTATGCTTCCACCCTCTGAAAGCCAAGCAGGGTATAACTACAGCCTGACAGAACAATAAAGACCTCTTATTGTGTAGACCAAGAGACTGAAGCCCAGAGAGAGGTAAGGACTTATTCAAGAGTAGGCATAGAATTAGGATCAAAACCACAACTGGAACCTTGTGTTTTCCAGGCAGGTTTTTTAGGGGACAACAAAGTTGGCCCTGGGAAATCAGCAGTTCTACGCCACACTTCCTCAAATGATTAAGTGTTCAAGTTCAGTTGCATCTTCCTGGGGATTCTCCAGAAATTCCCCATACAGAGATGTCAGTGAGAATAAAGAGCATATATTCACATTCAGGGGAGAGAAATATCCATAGGACTAATGTGAGGAATGACTGGCTGGAAACCAGAAGACCCATTATGAAGGCTGAATTCCAGGTTAGAAATGGATCTTCAGGAAACCCTGGCTCTAGGCTGTTTCAAAGCAGGGGGCCTGATGTGGATGGTGACTTCACTCAGTGCCTCGCTTTGTAAAGCCTGTACTTCACCACATAGTGTTCCCACTCTGGCTTAGAACTCCTTGACCTTCCCATCAGAGAATTACAATCAGAGAACATGGATCTGCTTCCTACAACATACACTACTTTGTGGGAATGAGAAAAATGCGCCCATGCCCTGCAGCCCTTGCCTCATGGGTTAGTGTGCTCAGAGCACAGGCTAGATTTCTGCCCCAACTCTCCTCCTCCAGGCACTCCCTTGCATAGCAACTTACACAACAATACTGGGCAGTGGCCCTTTCTGTTCCTCCTTCAAAGAGCCCAGATAACTCAGGGGAATCTTTCTATCCCTGTACTTAAAACTGCCCACAGGATCTTATCAACAAATCAGGTGTGGGTGTAGGGGAGGGCGTTACTCAAGCATACGCAACTCTGATGGGAATTGCTCAGTTTTAATTGGAGTTTTTTCCACTCATTCCTCAGTTAGAGTCTGATAAAAACCTACTTCAGCTCCTAATATTGGGGTCTTTCAGACTTTCCTGATTTAAAGTTGGCATGTGGGACGCCTGGGTGGCTCACTCAGTTATGGCTCAAATCATGATCTCAGGGTCCTGGGATGGAGCCCCAAGTAGGGCTCCCTGCTCAGTGAGGAGTCTGCTTCTCCCTCTCCCTCTGTGCTCTCTTTCTTTCTTTCTCTCTCTCTCTCTCTCAAGTAAATAAAATCTTAAAAAAAAAAATAAAGTTGGCACGTGATTCTTACCACCTTCTTACTGGAGTTGTGTCTGACACGCATAGCTCAAAGCATACCTAATGAGCGAAGGAAGGAAAAAGGTAAGAAAGAATAGAGGAAGAGGTAGAGGAAGGAGCAAGGATGGAAAATCCTCTGTGACAAAGACCATGTCTATGTGATGAAGAATACAGAATTCCAGGAGCAGCCTTGGGTCACGCTCTATTCAGAGAGCTGATGCAGGATTAATTGGGCTAAATGGTATGCTATGTGGCAATGATCTCCATATGTCTCTCCCCCTACCCTAGTCTGCAGGTCTGCAATTGCCAGACAATGCTGTAGTGGATGTGTTTGGCCCCTGAGAGATAAGAACGCATCTCTTAATAATATGCTTTCTGAGATTCTTCACTTGACTTGTGAGCACATACAGCTTTCTGAAATGTAGGTTCCCCAAATGCACGGGTCACTCTCAACCACGGCATCAGCTACTGAATGGAGAGAATTATGAGAGTCATGGCTACGAGCTTTAATGATATCCAAAAACCCATTTGGGGGGCAGAATGATATGCTAAGAGAGTACACAGGAGAGACTCCTTATAGCAAGTAGAAGTCATGTTAAGGGCAGTGCCCGGCCCTGAAGCAAATGGGCAATGACATTGTTGACATGCCATTCTGGGAAATTAGGATGTTGACTCTTCACAAAGCTCTGGTGCTTTGGCTTGGGTAGTGCTGAAATGAGTTCCTGGTCATCTCATCATTGGCACTATCGGAATCATTATCAACAATAACACCACCAATGTCAGCAATATTTACTGGGTGCCTTCTCTGGAAAACTGTCAACAGGATCTTTGGGTTGAGGTTCTGAAAGATCTTCTATTCTTAAAAAAAAAACCTTCCAGAGAGAGCCTTAAAAATAACGAATATTATCAATTTAAGATTTATAGATTGAAGCAGGTAGGTTTCCACAGACTTTTTTTAAAAAGAAAATTTACTCCCCAAGTTTGAAAGGTACCAAAGTGTAAACTAAGAAAAGTCTCCCTTAGGGGCGCCTGGGTGGCACAGCGGTTAAGCGTCTGCCTTTGGCTCAGGGCATGATCCCAGCGTTCTGGGATCGAGCCCCACATCAGGCTCTTCTGCTATGAGCCTGCTTCTTCCTCTCCCATTCGCCCTGCTTGTGTTCCCTCTCTCGCTGGCTGTCTCTATCTCTGTCAAATAAATAAATAAAATCTTAAAAAAAAAAAGTTTCCCTTAGACTGTAGTAGCCACCTTTTTTTTGTAACCCACTAACACTCCACATCCTCCTATCCACCCTCTACTTAGTAGTCATCTTTATTAGCAATAAATTTGTGTCTTGAAATTTTGTTTCGTCTTAAGTGAGAATTTGTCATTTATTTTATGGCTCTCTCTCTCTCTTTCTCTCTCAACCTCTCTCCGTACCCTTCCTTGCCTATCAGTTTTTTTTACCTCCATTCAGCCCTCTGGGTCCCTAATTCAGAACTAGGTCTCATAATAGCGGCTCAGAGCTGATATTAAGGATAAGGCAGATCTAGTCATGTACCATTGGGTGTCTTGGCTTATATCCTGGTTGCAAGGCTATGACCTTGACCTCGGCCTCCTTAGGCCTGCAGTTCATTATAAGTTATGGTCCCAGGCAGCAGTTAGCAGTAGTTAATTTTCACTCTCTTTTCATGGTTTTGAGAATGCCCCACTATTGCTCAGGGTTCTGAGCTATGTGTCTAGTTCCAGGCTCCTGTTCATAGGCGTATTTTCAATCCCTTTCACTTTATAAAAGGCAAACTTCAAGATGCCCTGGCTTTAGTCCTTTTTACTGGTTTGAGTTTCTGTTCCTTTTTGGATTTTTTGCATTTATCTGGTATTTGAGGCTACTTATGCCTTTTAGTTTTCTTTCTTTATATTTTTATTATTGCTATGTATATGGAGCAAAGTGGGATTTCATGGTATAAATCCACTGTACCATCTTGATCTGAAAGTCTTTTGCTTCACATTTGGGTCATGATTTTTTCTATATATCTTAATTCTTTTCCTGGGATTTCTAATGGCGTTTCTTTCTTCTTGATTTATTTGTATTTATGGTTTCCTCAAGTTTTCCAAGTTGTCAAAAATATTTTAATACTGGGTTCCCTTTATTTCTATAAACTTTTGTCTAAGAGCCCTTAATCTTGCAGATACTTGGAGTATCTGTTCTATAAACTTGCTAATAAGCTTCATCCAGGAACTTCTTTTCTCCGTGCTTTTTTGAGTTAGAGTGGTACACTGTTTTCTGGATTCCTTATCTCATCTTTCTTGGTCTGTTTTCTAAATTTGCTGTGGTATATCCTCAAGTAAGTTCTAAGAACAGTTACTTGGAAGGCAAAATTTTAGTCTTTCCTGTCTGAAAAGTTTTCTTCCTCTATCCTTGATTAATAGTTTGCTCAGTGTTGGATTATATTTTGAAAATAATCTTTCCTTACAACTTTAAAATTCTGGAAGGACTTTATATGGAGGGACATGTTCTGGAAGTTGGCCCAGGGACATTCATGATCAGAAATAGGTGAGCAGTTCCTTAGGCCTCTGGAGGCCTGTCTTTACACCTGATTAAGGTGCCGTAAGTGTGAGTACATTAGAAGGGGGGCTATGCCAGGCTATCAGGTGTCTCTGTGGGGCATGTTAAGGGCTTTGGATAATCTGGAGAGGTTGGTTAGAGTCATTTTAAGACAAAAATAAAACACCCAGAAATGGCTTCTCTGCACTGAATTTCATTTCATCCATAACTGTTCCTGGTCAGAACAGTTCCCCTCTGAATTCTGCATTCCCACAGGCAAGCTCTGGATGGCTGGGTGGTCATAACCAAGCTCAGGTACACAGCATCTGCATGTTCCCTGTACCAAACAGTGCCAAGTCATCACTGGGGCTGGACTGATGAGATATCACAAGACAGAGCGAATGAGGAATAGAGAAGTGTTTGTACTGTTATTTCCCTTGTTTGTGAGATAAGGAATTATCTACCTGCCTGCCCAGTGCCTACAGGACAGAAACAAAAAGGTGGACCATCTTGTGGACATGAGGTAAGCCTCTATGTCTATCTCAGTTGCTCCAAGCTTACTCCCTGAGATTAGCCCTCATGCTTCTAAGGCAGCCTTTAACTCTCACTCCCAATGGCGCAGTTATCTGTGCCTATATGAATACGATAATCCTATACCACAGATAAAAGTAAAGCTTCCAACAATATGTGGGTGGGGAAGGCTTGGGACAATGGATGTTTTTCACGGCTTAAAGAGGCTTAAAGATGCAGCATGTTTTCTTTATTAAGGTGATTTGGATAAAATTGGGGTGATGAATTGTTCATAAAACAATAAACCCCAAGATATGCTAAATGCTTTTGAAAAAGTCCTATTTCAAAACCATTGTTAAATTATTAGGTATCACATGGAAGCCTTGTTTATGTGGATCTGTAATCATCCTGTAAGTCCTTAACCACAAAACTAACAGTTAAGCCAGTTCTTACTATACTGTATCCAGGAATACCCATGTCAAGCTAGATTTTTAGAGTAGGAGGGTGTCCTCAAACAAAAAGCAATGTACTGTCATGGTTAGCACTTGGGCTGTCAAGTCAGGTTTTGGGGTTCTTCCTCGCTCTGTTATTTACTAGCTGGGGGACCTGCAGCAAGTTATCTGCCTTTATTAATCTCCAGTTTCCTTTTCTGCAAAATATGATTAATACTAGTACTTAACCACACAGATGTGTACTGAGGCCTAAATGGGATAATCACGTAAAGTTCGCAGCACAGTGCCAGCAGAGAATACGTATGTAATACAGATTAGCAGTTTCTAATAGCTTTTACTGCAAGAGGCCATTCTGTATCCTTATCTCTAACCACTGGAAGATGATGGTAGGAAGGTTATCCATTAGTCCCAGTAGTCCAAGAGTGTTCTCAAGGCCAACGAGTATCATGAGACCTGGAGAGTCAGGTTTGTTCACTGTTTTAATTGCAGGTACCCCAAAGATCCAGCTTCATGAACACCCATGTTCTGGGATTGGTCTTGCGGTTGGGCATCAGTGAAACTGTGTGGCCATCTCTGATGGTGAGCCCAAGGAAGCTGAACTAGTCTTGCACCAGGCAGAACTCCCTGTTCCTTACAGAACTGCTCCAAAATTGCCATAGATTTGAGAAGCATCTTAGTTTTAGGTTTGGAAAAGGCATATAATGATGTAATGGGAATACATCTCACCGTCATTCACATTCATGCATGCAAAATGGAAATGATTTACTTATAACTCAACTTACTTTAGCTCTGGAGTCCTTATTGCACTGATGATGGAAAACCTAACCCTGTAATCCAAAGTAATCTTGGTAAATTCTATTTAAACTCAATCTTTTTTGGATAAATGGTCAAATTAGTATTTTTTCCCCTTCACTTTTTTTCTGTCACTTTTTAGTAGTCATCTAAGATCTGGATGATCCGAGTCCTGGGTAGTCTATCACCCTGACTTTGGGGGAGTGTAATATGTTTTGTAGTCATTAGCAAATCACCCAGTGGCTTCTGCTGAGAGAAAAAAATCCATTTCCTGTATAGTGGTTGCCTATTTGCACTATAACCATGCCAAGCTGTGTGTCACCTTGGCTTATCAATCATCAGGGCTTCACAAGTCACTCTATACCCCACTGTCCTGACCTACTGACTTGACTTTCAGTCATTTTTGTCTCCTGCTGGGGGCATGGTAATTTTTTCTCCCTCGATTTTTAAAAATTATAATAAAGTATAATCACATAAAAATTTCCATTTTAACAATTTTTAAGTGCACAGTTCATTGGCATTATTGTTCATATTCTCATTTTTAAAAAGATTTTATTTATTTATTTATTTAGAGAGTGTGTGTGTGAGTGGGAGGAGGGGCAGAGGGAGAGAGAGAGAGAGGCTGTCAAGCAGACGCTGTGCACGGAGCGCAGAGCCCGACATGGGGCTCAATCTCACGACCCTGAGATCATGACCTGAGCCGAAATGCAGTTGGGTGTTTAACCAACTGAGCCACCCAGGCATCACTCATAATGTCATTTTCGTGCAACTAACACCACTATCCATCTCCACAACTTTTTCATCATCTCAGCTAAAACCCAATACCTCTAAAACTCTCCATTCTCCCTTCCCCCAAGCCCCTGGTAATCACTACTGTCTCTGAATGTGACTATTCTAAATAATGCCATATAAATGGAATCACATAGTATTTGTCCTTTTGCATCTTATTTCATTTAGCATAATGTTTTCTGGGTTCAATCCTATTGTAGCATGCATCAGAATTTTATTCTTTTTTAAGGCTGAATAATATTTCATTGTATGTATATAACACATCTCACTTATCTGGTCACTTGTCAATGGATATTTGGGTTGTTTCTACCTTCTGGCTATTGTGAATAATGCTGCTATGAACATGATTACAAAAATGTATGTTTGAGTTTCTGCTTTTAATTCTTTGGGGTACATAGGTACAAGTTAAATTGGTGGATCAAATGTGTTTGCTTTTTGAGGAACTATCATACTTTGGCATAGGAACTTTCGAAGGAGAGTTCTCTCACACTACACAGAGGTATGCAAACACCAAGAAGCTGCCTCAGGCCCAGCTACCTGGTGACTCATTTAGCAATTGCTCCTCCTCAGTTCAGATGCTCTCCTAGAGACTAAGCCTTCACAACAAGGTGTGCCATCTCATCAGGCAACATTCTGGGGAGTTCGGTGGTGGTTCTCCTGCTCTGACAGCCCCCTAAATCTCAGCAGAATAGCCAGCTGATGAGTTTCTTCCATAACCCTCCTGGAACTCAACCTGGAAAGTGTTAAGGATGGAAACTGCACCCATAAAGACAAGTTCCTTTCATGTCCTCTCCAATTCTCTTTCTCCTGCCAAGTGCTGGAAATTTTACTTTCCTTTGGCTAGGAAAACTGCTCTTCCAGCATCCTATATTGTTCCAAAATCTGATAATTATGGTATAAACTTCATATTTGGATTTCGGCTCTTGGTTTTCAATGACAAGCTTCTGAACTTAAAAATACTTTCACTCTCAAAGAGCCCAACTATTGCAATTTAAAAGTCTGTGCTTGCAAGCCTGTTTTCTCTGCTATCAATTTCAACAGTCTACTTCAGAATTCAAAGCCAAGAATTTGACTTTTTGTTCTTGACTGTATAAGCCAACCCCTCTAGATCAGTACCTTTAGAAGTGATTGTAGCCATGCAATAGCTTGTTTAAGAAAGCTAGGAAGAGGGTAGCTTGTTCAAGAAAGCACAAGGGTCAAAAGGAAAGCAATCTTCATTATCTCAAAATATTTTACAGCTGTTTGCTTGGCTGTACCACAGTTCATGTTTACAAAGTGTGTTACTTATTACTAGGGGTATGAAACCAGTCAGCCAGAAAAGAGCCTGAGACAGTTTCTCAAAACCAGAGTATAAGAGAACATGAGAGAACTCCGAAAGCTGAGAACTCAGAATAATAGGATACTGATGCATCCTGGAATGGGATCCTAACTAGGCAAATGGCACAGGATCCTAGGCAAATACCACTGGTATTGAGACCTGGTACTGGTGACTGACTTTGACACACTCTCTATGGGTTGGCTAAATCAAAAGGGCCAGAAATAGGGTAACACACAGCATGGAAGTGAACTACCTTACATCCTTATTTGTTCCTGGTACCTCTATATAACATTTTAGTCTAAAAGTCCCCCTAAAGGGACTCAGCAGGACATCCTTTTGATGCACTTATCCTTTGATTATCTAAAAGTACTTATTAGTAGGTTACTGATTAGGAAGGAATTTTCTCAATAGATTGTGTGTGTGTGTGAGAGAGAGAGAGAGAGAGAGATTGATTTTAGGCACAGTTTGGTTTGCTTCTTTATTATACATACCAAGGAACAACAATAAAGCCCCATTCTGAATCCCACAAGCACAACCACAGAAAAGAACCATAAAATTGCTGAAGGTTAACAAAGGTTGATTGTACAAGGCAACTGTGATTTGATTTTCGGGGTTTGCTGAAGTCTAGTCTTTATTCTTGCCCTTAACTTGTGGCTTTGGCTTGGTCACATTGTTTCAGTGTATTCATGTTCCTTCACTTGCAAAATGAGGTTAATTATAAGGACCAGCCTCACTCCCAAAGTGGCCTGTGGCTGTTGACTATTTTAATTAGCAAGTCTTTTAGTACTAAGAATTATCAGTATAAACCATCTATACTCTTTACTGGTAATTGTATGGGTGGGGATGCAAATATCACATACCTGAAGGTTTTGACAAAAAAAAACCATGTGAGGGTCACTCTCCTTCAGTAAGTGCTAGTTCACAAGAAATAAATGTTTCTGTTTATATACTGCAGACACTTAGATATCTCTCCATGAATGCTCTTCTGGGAAAATTAAAATCTTAAATCTCAGGACCCTAGAAATGCAAATTAAGTTCATCATCTTCATAATTTCAGTCTTTGCCATTCTTGTAATGTCTCCTGTGGCTTTGGTGAATCCTACCAGGCTCTTTGTTTCCAAACTTCTCCATGTTTGCAGAAAACAGGTCATAGAAACAGAGACTATTTTTCCCAAGCAGAGGGAGACACATAATCTTTTTAACGTTAATGGGCACTCATGTGAATGTTCCATATCATGTGATATCAGAATGGCTAACTACTCCCTGGCCTTTGGAGAATGTTCACTTAGCACCAATTTTTGTCATCTGAGGGTTCACAGGGTAACCAATAAACACAAGAGGGAAAGGACCATAATGTGCCAGCATGCTACTGGAGCTTATACATACCTGATCTCATTTATTTCCACAACAACCCTAGGAGTACTTTGCATTTGAAGAAACTTAAAGTTTAAGAACCTTCTTCCTATGACCATGCAACTATACACTGACAGAACCAGCATTCAGACTCAGACCTGCATGCCTCCAAGCCCAGGTTTTTCCTGAGGTAACATATGAAAAGTATTCATAACAGCTCCTGAATTATAGTAAGTCCCATGTAAATTCTGGATATTCTTTACGTCATTATTACACATTACAGGGTTTCTCAAGAGTGCCCCCTCTTTTTTCTGACAATGATTCCCATGTGCTGGAACAAACGTGGAGACACTACTTGAAGATGACTTCATTCTGTAGGGGAAGAAAATTTTTCCCTTCTTGAACCTTTCTAGGTTCTTTGGACTAATAATTAAATTGACATAAGACAGATTAACAGGAGAAAAACAAATTTAATTTTGTACATACAGAAGCTCCAAAGACATATGAGACTCAAGGGTGAGTAGAGCAGTTGAGGCTTCTATGCTACCCTGAGCTAAGGATTGGGATAGGCGCCTGGGTTTCAAAGGGAAGGAGAGTAATTCACAGGATAAGAAGATACGTTTGGTAATTAGATGTTTGCCCTGCCCTACAGATAGGTCTTTTAGATAAAAAGTTATCTCTGGTAAAGAGGAACCCTCATGCATTGTCAGTGGGAATGTAAATTTGTGTAGCCTCTACGGAAGACAGTATGGACACCTAGCTGGCTCAGTTGGTGGAGTATGCAACTCCTGATTTTTGGGTTGTGGGTTCAAGCCCACGTTGGGTGTAGACATTACTTTAAAAATAAGATTGTGGTGCCTGACCGGTTCAGGCAGTAGAGCATGTGACTCTCAATCATGGACCCTACTTAAAATTTTTTTTAAAGTTAAAAATTAAAATGCCATATAATCCATTAATTCTACTACTGAGTATTTATTCAAAGAAAATGAAAATACTAATTCAAAAAACATATGCACCCTATGTTTACTGAAGCATTATTTACAATAGCCAAGATATGGAAGTAACCTAAGTGTCCATGGACAGGTGAATGGATAAAGGAGATGTGGAAGAGAATGAGGTCTTGCTATTTGCAACAATATGGATGGACACAGAGAGTATTAGATTAAGTGAAATAAGTCAGGCAAAGAAAGATAAAACCATTTTTCACTTATATGTGGAAACTAAAAAATAATAAATTAACAAACAAATAAAAAAGCAGAAACAGACCCATAAATACAAAGAACAAGCTGATGATTGCCAGAGGGGAGGAGTGGAGGGATGGGCAAAATGGGTAAAGGGGAGTGGGAGCTACAGGCTTCCAGTTATGGAATAAATAAGTCACAGAGATGAAAGGTACAGCATAGGGAATATGGTCAGTGGTATTGTAATAGTGTTATATGGGGACAGATGGTAGCTATACTTGTGAGCATAATGTATACAGTCGTTGAATCACTATGTTGTACACTTTAATGTCACATTGCATATCGACTATACTTCAATTTAAAAAAAGAATACATTTTTAAAAAGTTATCTCTGGGGATAGCTCTTTTTCTGGGCCAGTCCCCTTTTCTAAATTCTTTGAGATATTTGAGAGGTAAAAGTTTTTCTTGAGTCTTCTGGGTCTTAACTGACTTCAGCTCAAAATAATCCACATTTTGATTATTTTGTGGCACATTCTGCTCCCCTTCAATTCCCAAATGCCATTCACACCAGGAACTTGAGAACAAGTATCTGTCCAATTTATAGGTGAGGACAACCTGTTTCCCGTTTAAAAAGGCAGTTCTCAAAAGTTGTTTGAAAGTATGTTTTCCCTATATTACAAAGCTGTGTTCACCAAGACAGCATGGTACTGGCATAAAAACAGACACACAGACCAATGGAACAGAATAGAGACTCCAGAAATGGACCCTCAACTCTAGGATCAACTAATCTTTGACGAAGCAGGAAAAAAACATCCAATGGAAAAAAGACAGTCTCTTCAATAAGTGGTGCTGGGAAAACTGGACAGCTACACATAGAAGAATGAAACTGGACCATTCCATTACACCATACATAAAGATAAACTCAAAATGGATGAGAGACCTCAACACGGGACAGGAATCCATCAAAATCCTAGGGGAGAACATATGCAGTAACCTCTTCGACATCGGCCACAGTAACTTCTTTCAAGACACGTCTCCAAAAGCAAGTGAAACAAAAGCAAAAATGAACTTTTGGGACTTCACCAAGATAAAAAGCTTCTGCACAGCAAAGAAAATAGTCAACAAAATTGATAGGCAGCCCATGGAATGGGAGAAGATATTTGCAAATGACATTACAGATAAAGGGCTGATATCCAAATCTATAAAGAACTTCTCAAACTCAACACTCAAAAAACTAATAACCCAGTCAAAAAATGGGCAGAAGATATGAACAGACACTTCTCCAAAAAAGAGAGACAAATGGCTAACAGACACATGAAAAAATGCTCAACATCACTAGCCATCAGGGAAATACAAACCAAAACGACAATGAGATACCACCTTACACTAATTAGAACGACCAAAATTAACAAGACAGGAAACAACAAATGTTGGCTAGGATGTGGGGACAGGGGAACACTCTTTTTTTTAATTTTTTTTATTATATTATGTTAGTCACCATACAGTACATCCCTGGTTTCTTTTCTTCTTTTTTTTTTTTTTAAAGATTTTATTTATTTATTCGACAGAGATAGAGACAGCCAGCGAGAGAAGGAACACAGCAAGGGGAGTGGGAGAGAAAGAAGCAGGCTCTTAGCAGAGGAGCCTGACTGACGTGGGGCTTGATCCCATAACGCTGGGATCACGCCCTGAGCCGAAGGCAGACGCTTAACCACTGTGCCACCCAGGCGCCCCCATCCCTGGTTTCTGATGTAAAGTTTGGTGATTCATTAGTTGCGTATAACACCCAGTGCACCATGCAATACATGCCCTCCTTACTACTCATCACCAGTCTATCCCATTCCCCCACCCTCCTCCCCTCTGAAGCCCTCAGTTTGTTTCTCATAGTTCATAGTCTCTCATGCTTCATTCCCCCTTCTGATTCCCCCCCCTTTCTTTATCCCTTTCTTCCAGGGGAACACTCTTACACTGTTGGTGGGATTGCAAGCTGGTACAGCCACTCTGAAAACAGTATAGAGGTTCTTCAAGATGTTAAGAATAGAGCTACCCTACGATCCAGCAGTTGCACTACTATTTACCCCAAAGAAACAGATGTAGTGAAAAGAAGGGGCACGTGTACCCCAATGTTCATAACAGCAATGTCCACAACAGCCAAACTGTGGAAGGAGCTGAGATGCCCTTCAACAGATGAATGGTAAAGAAGATGTGGTCATATATACAATGGAATGTTACTCAGCCATCAGAAAGGATGAATACCCACCATTTGCATCGACATGGATGGAACTGGAGGGGATTATGCTAAGTGAAATAAGTCAAGCAGAGAAAGACAATTATCATATGGTTTCACTTACATGTGGAACATAAGGAATAGCATGGAGGACATTCAGAGAAGGAAGGGAAAAATGAATGGGGGGAAATCAGAGGGGGAGATGAACCATGAGAGATTAAGGACTCCGGGAAACAAACTGAGGGTTTCAGTGGGGGGGGGGGGTAGGGGATGGGTTAGCCCAGTCATGGGTGGATATTAAGGAGGGCATATATTGCATGGAGCACTGGGTGTTATATGCAAACAATGAATCATGGAACACTACATTAAAAACTAATGATGTACTGTATGGTGACTAACAAAACATTAAAAAAAAAAGTTTTCCTCCCATCGTATGCCCTCCCTCTGACCTTTCTGTCAGTTGTGAAGTTGATGACATTTTTTGGAAGTTCCCAGAGGGCACTGGGCTGGCTGTCACAGGTTTACCTCTTTCTTCAACCTTATGAAGACATGATTATGTCTTGTGACATGCACAGTGTGTACATCTAAAGCATTCAGCATGGATACATAAATTTATGAATAAAGCAGACTTGTTTTCACTTTGCTTGGGGGAGATAGGAAAAGCCATGCGAGTGCCACATAGGATAGAATCAAGAGTACTTTCACCACAAAAAAGAAATGGTAATTATGTGACGTGAGGGAGATATTAGCTAATGCTTCAGTGTTAATCATATTGCAGTACAAAAATGTATCAAATCAGCATGTTGTATACCTTAAACATACATAATATTATGTCAACTATATCTCAATTAAAAAAATAATCAAGAGTACTTTATTAATCTACAAGCTATTACACATAAAACTTTATGTGATTTTGGATTAACATGCTAATCCTGTTGACTTTTTATAGATCAGATGGGGGGGCGGGGGGGGGGGCTAAAGTTCCTTCTCTAAAGGAAAATAGGAAATACAGATTAACCTTTTACATAAATGCTGTTCCTCCAGCAGCCATACTGGGAACGCAAAACTTTTGTGGGAACTCAAAACTACATCTGTTTTGCTGCTAAGTATAGAGAGCAGCTGAAGTTCAAGTATGTGTGAAACTAGTTTTAACGGTTTATTCACTTCACATTCTTGTAGATAATAATGAGAAAAGGTGGCTGGTATATTGAAGGAAACATTAGAAAACCTTAGGGAAGTGGGTTGAGGAAGGAAAGTGAGAACGTAGATACAGAGAGAGAAATTCTCCAGAACTCCATCCTTAACTTGCGAAATCCTGAATATGTTTACACAAAATGTAGTTTATAATTAGAGTGACTATATTCCCTGGTTTGCCTGGGACAACCTCAGTTTGTTCCTGTTGCCATGGTATGATTATTAATTTGCTTCTTTCTTTCTTGAAAGTGTCGGATTTAGACAATAAATTACATGATCATTTTATTTATAATCTAATCTCCCAAATTCTGATTTCATGTCGATGTAGTATTTTTTAACTGTCGAGGATTACATTTCAGCAAGTCAAAATTTGTATTTACGTCTAACCTTCCTCACACACAGGTGATTACATAAATGTTGGCACCACTCTAAAAAGGTTCTGGCAAACATTCCAGAATTAGCTGAATTAATGTAAGTTAAAGAGCTCTAGTAGAACTTGGAGAGCACATACTGCCCTATTATATAAATGTTCTGTTTCCTTAGGTAGTTCTATGATATCCAAAGTCAAATTATGTAGATGGCTATTTAGAACTGTTTTCTTTTCTTTTTTGGTCTTGCCTTCTGTCTTCATACCTGACTGGTTGAGATAGGATGGTTTAAGAGTTGAGAATAGATAGTCATATTCTGTAAAATAGATGTGTCTGCTGGAATAGAGTGGTACTAGATCAGAGCTCAATCACACAACATAGTTCAGCAATTAAAAAACTGAGTAGTAGTAGACTGCTTGAGCAATCCTTATTAGACAAAGCCTACCTGCCTGCCTGATAATCAGTCTCCTATCGTTAGGTGGTCCTTACAAAGCAGTTAGTTAAATCTTTCAGCATTCCCACTTTAATCCAAGGCAGTTTTACCAAATGGCCAGATCAAATTACTGTTGACCAACAGGAACCTCAGCACGTATAAAAAATCATGGGGTGATTATATTACAATGTCCTTTAAATTCCCTCAATTCTGGATTTAGTGTAAGTCTCCATAATTATAGGAAATCAGTAATAGGCCACCTAAAGCCTATAGAAGAATTGTTTTCTTAGTTTTTCCTAACCAGGGTTTTGGATTATTTTCTCAAAAATTACTCAAAGGGTGAGTGTGCTAAGATTCTACACTGAATTCTAATGTATGGGTTTTCCCCCACACCCAGCAATTTCTGACACCAGCTGGGTGTCCCACAGCTCAACTCAATTCTGACACTATCTACCCAAAGATATAATCAGATCCCACAGGTTAAGGGCTTGGTCCTACAAGACTGCACCCCACCCCAACCCCACCACACACACACTTCAGACACCAATATCAAGTACAGGTAGTCACCTATGCTTCTGATCAACTGAGTACAGATTGGAGATTCCAAAGATCTGTCCTTAGTTTCCATTAATTTGCTAGAGCGGCTCACAGAAGTCAGAGAAACATTTTACTTACGACATTACCAGTTTACTATAAAAGGACAGAACTCAGAAACAGCCAAATTGAAGAGATGGCGTAGAGCAAGGTAAGGGAAAAGGAACACTAAGCTTCCATCCGCTCTCCGAACACACCGCTCTCCCACAATCTCCACGTGTTCACCAATCTGGAAGCTATCTTAACCTTGTCCTTTGGGGCTTTTATAGAGGCTTCTTTACAGTCATGATTGATTAAACCATCAGCTACTGGTGACTGCACTTCACTGCCAGCTCCTCTCCCCTCCCCAGAGGTGGTGGAGGAGTAGACTAAAAGTTCCAACCCTCAAATCACAAGGTTAGCTCCACAGGCAACCAGCCCTAGCCTTAGGTGCGGTCCAAAAATTAACTCATTAACATAATAAAAGACACCTTTATCTCTTTCTCCACACTTAATTCCAAGGGTTTAAGTAGTCCTATGCCTGGGCGCCTTGGTGGCTCAGTCGGTTAACCTTCTCCCTTGGGCTCAGGTCATCATCTCAGAGTGCTGGAATCGAGTGCCCGTGTCAGGCTCCCTGCTCAGTGGGCTTCTCCCTCTTCCGTCAGCCTCTCCTCCCTGATTGTGCTCTCTCTCTCTCTTAAATAAATAAACTGAATCTTAAAAAAAAGAGAGAGAGAGCGAGCCCTATGCCAGGAACCAGAAGAAGACCAAATATTTATTTCTTATTGTAAACCACAATATCACAGCTTCATTCTTTCTGTGATATTTTACAGGGATATTTAGTATTTATTTCCTTTGAGGAGAGTTATACTCTTCCTCTCATCTCAGGCATCACTATATGTACTGACAATCCAATTAATTTTTTCATTGCATTTTTCAATACTCTCCCTACATTCACAGACGTCTGTTGTACCCTAGTACCACTGATAATTTTCCTGAGGCTGCAATACTCTCACTTTGCCACTTAAGGAAGAAGCAACCCATATTTGTATTAAATCAATACAGAAAAGAAGAAATGACATGAATATGAAGGGGAAAGTCAAAAGAAGGAAGATGAGGAACAGAAGTAGAAAAAAAAGTTTTTTAAGAAGAGGAATAAGAAAAGAAAACACTGGGGAGGAAAGACGTAAGAAGAGAAGACAAGAAATAAGAGCTGTCCTCAATAAGATTTGAGGGTTTAATGGGGCACCTGGGTGGCTCAGTCAGTTAAGTATCTCAGGTCATGATCCTAGGGTCCTGGGATCGAGCCCTGCATCAGGTCAGGCTCCATGCTCAGTGGGGAGTCTGCTTCTCCCTCTGCCCCTTGTCCTGCTCATGCTCTCTCTCTCTCACTCGCTCACTCTCTCTCTAATAAATAAATAAAATCTTAAAAAAAAACTATAAGATTTGAGGGATTAAGAAAGTTGCTCTCAAATAGCCAAAATAATCTTAATGAAGAACAAAGCTGGAGGCATCGTAGTTTCTGATTTCAAACTATATTACAAAGCTATAGGAATCAAAACAGTAATGGTATTGGCATAAAAACAGACACATAGATCAATAGAACAGAATATAGAGCCCAGAAATAAACTCACACATATATGGTTAACTAATTTATGACAAAAGAGCCAAGAACATGCAATGGGGAAAAAATAGTCTCTTCAATAAATGGTGCGGGGAAAACTGGACAGCCACATGCAGAAGAATGAAACTGGACCACTTTCTTACACTACCCACAAAAACAAACTCAGAATGGATTAAAGACTTGAGCATAAGACCTGAAATCATAAAACTCCTAGAAGAAAACATAGGGGGCAGACTCCTTGACATCGGTCTTGGCAATGATTTTTTTTGGATTTAAAAACAAAAGCACAAACAACAAAAGCAAAAATCAACAAGTGGGACTACATCAAACTGAAGAGCTTCCACATAGCAAATGAAGAGGTAACCTTACTGAATAGGAGAAAATATCTAAATCATTTATCTGATAATGGGTTAATATCCAACAAACAAAGAACTCATACAACTCAGTAGCAAAAAGACAATCCAATTAAAAAATGGGTAAAGGATCTGAACAGACATTTTTCCAAAAAAGTATACAGATGGCCAACAGGTACATGAAAAAGTGCTCAACATCACTCATCATCAGGGAAATGCACATCAAAATCACAGTGAGATATCACCTTATACCTGTTAGGATGGCTACTGTCAAAAAGACAAGAAATAACAAGTGTTGATGTGGATAAAAGGGAACAATTGTGCTCTATTGGTGGAATGCAAATTGGTGCAGCCACTATGGAAAACAGTATGGAGGTGCCTCAAAAGATTAAAAATAGAATTACCATATGATCCACCACTTCCACTTCTGGTATTTATGTGAAGGAAACAAAAACACTAAATCAAAGATATCTGCATCCCCATTTCATTTCAGCATTATTTACAACAGCCAAGGCATGAAAACTACTGAAGTGTCTAAGAAAATGTGATTACTCACACACACACACACACACACACACACACACACATACATACACACACAGAGGAATATTATTCAGCCATAAAAAGAAGGAAATCTTGCCATTTACAAGAACATACATGGACCTTGAGGGCATTATGCTAAGTGAAATAAGTTTGACAGAGAAAGACAAAACATATGATGTATGACAAGAATATATATATGTAGGTATGAATGTATGACTCATATGTGAAATCCAAAAATCAAAACAAACAAAAACTAACTTCCAGATACAAAGAACAGATTGACTGTTGGCAGAACAGGGACTGTGGGGTGGGTGAAATGAGTAAAGGTGGTCAAAGGGAACAAACTTCCAGTTATAAAATAAATAAGTCGTAAGGGATGTAATATACAGCATATTGACCACAGTTAATAATACTGTATTGTGTATTTGAAAGTTAAGAGAATAGATTTTAAAAGTTCTCATCACAATAGGGCACCTGGGTGGCTCAGTCGGTTAAGTGTGTCTGCCTTCAGCTCGGGTCACGATCCCGGGGTCCTGGGAAGGAGTCCTGTATCAGCCTCTCTGCTCAGCAGGGAGTCTGCTTCTCCCTCTGCCCCTCCCCACCTCAAGCTCGCTCGCTCGCTCTTTGTTTCTCAAATAAATAAATAAAATCTTTTTAAAAAGTTCTCATCACAAGAAAAAAATTTGTAACTCTGTGTGGTGATGGATGTTAACTAGACTTATTGAGGTGATTATTTCACAATATATACAAATATTGAATCATTATGCTGTCCACCTGAAATGAATACAATACTATGTGTCAATTAAATCACAATAAGAAATTATAGGTACACAAGCCATAAGACCCAGCCATTCACTCCTAGGTGTTTATCCAAGAGAAAATGAAAACATATCCACACCAAGACTTGTATACAAACATTCACAGCAGCTTTATTTGCAATAGTTGCAAATAACCTAAGTGTCCATCAACAGGTGAGAACAAATTCTGATATATCTTTATTTTATTTTTTATTGAGATATAATTGACATGTAATATTGTATAAGTTTAAGATGTGCAATGTGTTGATTTGATATGTATATATTACAACATGATTACCACCATAGCTTTAGCTAAAACCTCTATCACATCACATAATTATCATTTCTTTTTTGTGGTGAGAACATTGAAGAGCTAGTCTCTTAGCAGTTTTGAAGTATACAATACAGTATTGTTGACTATAATCACTATGCTGTGCATTAGATCTTCAAAATTTATCTACTAGTAGCAGAGGGAAAAAGCTAGTGAAACAAATGTTAAGTGAATGGACTTATATTCTAAAACTGTCCTCACTCTCTTTCACTGGCCCTGCCCTCCTCTGGCAGTGTTAGCAGAGCACACTATTAGATTGAGGAGATCCAGGATATACGCAGATGACAATTCCTTCTTACTCCATTTCATGAGGCAACACAAGGAACAGTTCACCTGGTTAAGAGTGCCTTGAAAGCAATCTTGCATTAACTAGAAAAAAAATACAGAGAACATAATAGAATGCAAATAGATTTGTGAGGAAATTTTACATGTCTTGTGGTTACTTTTCTTACCCCACCTATTCGAACAGAAATTTGAGGAAGCACACAAATCAAATTATAAATTAAAGAACAAAGTCCTGCTAAGTTAAATGAGAGCACTCAGGCTAAATATAGTTACTGCAATTGAAATGTTTTCTCTGAAATTGTAGGCAGCTAAGTTCTAAAGGAAAATATTCTAAGTTAGGTAGCTATTACAGGGGGTATCGTCTGTTTCTCTGGCTTCATGTCCCCATGCGGTATTTCAGCTAGAAAAATACTCCTGGCCTTTTTCTTCACGTCTCACTTAACCATAGGAGGAACGACTGACTTGATTAGTACTTTTGATTAGTACATTAATAAATACATTAGCATCTTCTAGGCTCCCTACAGAAAAGGTTAACACTAGCCTGTTCTTAACTATCTGGTAAGAAGCTAGTGCCTTTCAGGGAGGCCTGAGGTTGCCCAACTTTTCTATAAAAGGATAAGGACGTTTGATTTAAAGGTGAAGCATTAAGAAGTCCGGTCTAGACATCAAAATCATGTCCTCCAATATGGCTTTTATAGTAATTAGCTAAAACTTTTTATTTCCAGTTTTCATCTATGTATATTTCTCAATGGATTCCGCCCAATTTTTGTATGTCAGGCTTCCAAAACACAGAAATAAACTGACTCTATCTCCAGAGTTCACAGTTTGGTGGAGACAAACAAGTTAACTAGCATTTACAGAACAGTATGATAAGTCTGTAATAGAGGTAAATACAAGGTATTGTGGAAGTATACAAGACCAGCAGCTTCTTTGCCTCAGGTAGGGAGGGGTCAGAGATGAACCAGAAATGACCGGAGCTGAGTCTTTAAAGAGGAGTAGGCGTGTACTGGATGGAGAAGAAAATGTTCTAGGAAGGGATGATTAACAAGGTAGTTAGGAGAAAAAATTCTATGAAATTTTTAAAGATTTACTTATTATTTAGCTGTAAATCGTTAGAGGCTCAAGTCTTACTATATTGAATTATCTTTGCATTCCTGAAATAAAAATCCATTTGGGTCATGCTAACTTTTAAAACGCTGTTGTATTCAATTTGTTAACGTTTTATTTAGGATTTCTGCATTTATTTCATTATTAATTGGCCTATTGCTTTTTCTTTTCTTCTGCTATTCCTCACTAATTTGGTTTCATAGCAGCCTTGTATAGTGAGTTATAAAGTTTTCCATCTTTTTCAAAGCTCTGTAAATAACATTGCTCCTAAAAGTTCTGATAGAATCCACGTTTTATTTATTTTTTATTTTTTTAAAGATTTCATTTATCTATTGGACAGAGAGAGAGACAGCCAGCGAGAGAGGGAACACAAGCTGGGGGAGTGGAAGAGGAAGAAGCAGGCTCCCAGCAGAGGAGCCTGATGTGGATGGAGCTCAATCCCAGAACGCCAGGACCACGCCCTGAGCCAAAGGCAGACGCCCAACGACTGAGCCACCCAGGCACCCCAGAATCCACGTTTTTAAAACATCTTGACCAAGGGGCACCTGGATGGCTCAATAGGCTAAGCGTCTGACTGGATTTCAGCTCAGGTCATGATCTCAGGGTCATAAGATTGAGCACCGCACTGGGCTCCATGTTCAGTGTAGAGTCTGCTCAAAATTCCTTTTTTCCCTCTGCCCCTCCCCCTGCTCTGTCTCCCTCTCTCAAATAAATAAATGAATAAAATCTTAAAAAAAAAAAAACCCAAAAACCCACCTTGACCTAGTGCCTTTTTCAGAGGTAGAACTTTGGCAACATTTCCCATTTCTTCTGTTGATCAATTCAAGTTTTCTGCCTCTCCTTGCATCAATTTTCCTAATTTATATTTCTTAAGTAATATCCTATGTTGTCAAAATTTTCACTTTATTGATAGGTTAAACTTTGAGTATTCTTGTAATTTTTAAACTTCTTGGATATCTACATGCATCCGTTAATTCTTTTTTTTTTTTTTTTGCATTTTCAGCTGTTTTCTCTTTCTTCAGTTTTGCAAGAGGACTGTTTGTCTTATTAGTATTTTCAATGGACTAGCTGTTGACCTTATTTATCTTACTTGACCTTTCAAATGCATCATACACACATTTTCTTTTTCATCACTTGGCTCTAAGTGACATAAAATTCTTAAAAAAAGAAGTTATAGGAAATGATAGTAATTCACAGGAAAGGGGAGCCCTCTGGAGGCTGAAATTTCAAAGTTTAGTGTTTATTGAGATTGCACTCCATAATCAAAATTAATAAAATGGCCACCAATAAGAAGAGAATAGGGGAAAAAATCCATTTTTAACAACAGTACATAAAACATAGGGGCGCCTGGGTGGCTCAGTCGTTAAAACGTTTGCCTTCAGCTCAGGGCGTGATCCTGGGCGTTCTGGGATTGAGCCCCGCATCAGGCTCCTCCACTGGGAGCCTGCTTCTTCCCCTCCCACTCCCCCTGCTTGTGTTCCCTCTCTCGCTGGCTGTCTCTCTCTCTCTGTCGAATAAGTAAATAAAATCTTTAAAAAAAACACACACAAATAAATTCAGTAAGAAATTATTACACACATAAAATGTGTATAAAATGTGTATATATAGTATACAATCATGTAATCATACATAGTACTCATATATTTTAAGCACTTTAGATATATTAACCCATTTAATCTTCGTGATAACTCTGGGAGGCACTTTTATTATCATCCCCCATATTATAGGAGGGAGAAATAAAGAACAAGTACACAAAGGTGAAGGAACAGGTTACATGGACAGTAAATGGCATAGCTGAGTTTGGAACCCAGGCAGTTGATTCTTGCATATATGAACTAAAGCACTATGCTCTATTAAAGTGTTCACGCACACACACAAATTGTAAAATTGGGCGCCTGGGAGGCTCAGCTGGATAAGCGTCTGCCTTTGGCTCAGGTCATGATCCTAGGGTCTTGGGATTGAGCCCCGAGTTGGGCTCCCTATTCAGTGGGAAGCCTGCTTCTCCCTCTCCCTCTGCCACTCCCCCTGCTTGTGCTCTATCAAATAAATAAATAAAATCTTTGAAAAGAAAAAAAACTGGGTGCCTGGGTGGCTCAGTTGGTTAAGTGTCTGCCTAGGTCATGATCCCAGAGTCCCAGAGCGTCTCTCTCTCTCTCTCGCTCTCTCACATAAATAAATAAACTCTTTAAAAAATATATTTAAAAAAAGAAGTTGTAAAATTATAAAATCATTGGGGAAAATGACAGAAGACTTGAGTAAATGGAAAACCATATTAGATTGTCTGATTCTGAAGATTGCATGTTAAAATGAGTCAATTCTCCAAATTAATCTATCACTTCTATTTCATCTTAATCAGAATCCCAGTAAAAGAAAATGTGGGAGCTTAACAAAATATTTCTTAACAAAATATTTCTTATGCCGTTTTTTTAAAGAATAAACCTTAGAGGGGTGCCTGGCTGGCTCAGTCAGAGGAGGACACAGCTCTTGGTCTCAGGGTCATGAGTTCAAGCCCCACATTGGGTGTAGAGACTACTTAAATTTAAATAAATAAATAAACAAACAAACAAACAAATAAACAAACTTAAAAAAAGAATAAACCTTAGAGAGTAGCCACAAATATATATGTTGTTTTTTTTTTTTAAAGAAGAGCAGTTGGGGCACCTGGGTGGCTAGGTCAGTTAAGCATCCAACTCTCGACTTCTGCTTAGGTCATGATTTTGCAGGCGTGAGCCTAAGCGCCAAGACCAGCTCTGTGCTCAATGCAGAGTCTGCTTGTCTCTCTCCCTCTGCTCCTCCCACCATTTGCTTGCTCTCTCTCTCTCTCTCAAATAAATAAATAAATAAAATCTTTTAAAAAAGTAAAAATAAAAAAAATAAGAGTAGTGAATGAGACTGCTGCCCAGAAAATAAAACTTTAATAATTAAAACAGTGTAAATAGGGGCGCCTGGGTGGTGCAGTCGTTAAGCATCTGCCTTTGGCTCAGGGTGTGATCCCAGCATTCTGGGATTGAGCCCCACATCAGGCTCCTCCTGCTTCTTCCTCTCCCACTCCCCCTGCTTGTGTTCCCTCTCTCGCTGGCTATCTCTCTCTCTGTCAAATAAATAAATAAAATTAAAAAAAAACCAAAACAGTGTAAATAAGTAAATAAAAACAGCTCAGGAGTAAACCATCAATAGAATAAGTTAAAAATCTGGAAAGTTTAGTTTACATATATAATAATCTGTATGTGGACATATATGATAAAGATGTAATTTAAATCAGAAGGGAAAATCATAACTCACTAAACTATGTAAGAAAAATATTAAATTATAAACCTATTACATGCCTTACATGCATGCATGGAAACACACACACACATGCACGACACATAATCCCAGAGATTCTAAATGTAAAGAATGACATGATAAAAATAGTAGAAGAATATATATTTGAGTATCTGTATAATTCTTGGGGTAGAGGTGATCTTTCTAAACATGATCCAAAAAGTAGAGACAATAAGGAAAGAGAAAGATAAATTTGGCTACAGAAAAATGAAAAACAAAAATTGAAAAATTACTCTCAATTTTCTTCCTACCTACTGATTTTAAATAACATAAAAACTTGTTTGTTAAAGGTGTGTGGCACGACTGTTCTTAAATGGATAATAATACAGACTTGAACCTAATGTTGCCTAAGATACTTTATCAGAATGGGAGGGTTTGTTTTCCTTCTACCTAAATACTATGTGTGAGGATGAGTCACATCCTAAAGTGCTGTTATTCTTGGTGGCCAATAAACCTCTCATGACTTTCAACCTCAAAGAATATGTTCTTAACAGACATTTACTCATTCATTCAGCTCATATTCAATAACTACTATGACCAAGGCATAGAGCTAGGGTATACTGGGGAATCAAAATTCTGAAGCCCTAGGTACTATAGTAGAAAGAACCCTCAATCAGAGATAGAACTCTTGAGTTAGAGCTTGGGTCATATTGGAATATTTCTGCCCTTTGGCAGGTCACTTGATCTCTCTGAGCCTCAGTTTCCTTATCTGGTAGTAAAGTATATTAATACCTTGGAGAATTGCTATGAAGATTAGAACCAAACAAGAAAACAAACATTTATTGAGCTCTTGTTCTTTTTTTTTTTTTTAAAGATTTTATTTATTTATTCGACAGAGATAGAGACAGCCAGCGAGAGAGGGAACACAGGCAGGGGGAGTGGGAGAGGAAGAAGCAGGCTCCCAGTGGAAGAGCCTGGCTCGATCCCACAACGCCGGGATCACGCCCTGAGCCGAAGGCAGACGCTCAACCGCTGTGCCACCCAGGCGCCCCTATTGAGCTCTTGTTCTTTGCCAGGTTCTTAACATATTTGAAACAGTGCTTATAAAATTCTACACAAAAATATGTTACTATCACATAATGAGTTCCCTGTTCTAAAGGAGGTAAAAATAGAGAAAGAGCAAAAAAGCATACACATACTTTATAATATCAAAATTTGTAAGTGAGAAAAAGGCCACAAGGAAAAAAAAAAAGGAAAAGATCGGCAATTAGGAAACTCAGCTGGGAAGCTTAAGTTGGTCTTGAAAGTGGGTGGTATTTGGACCTCTAGAGACGCATGAAAAGGATAACATAGAGGGTATGATATAAACGGGAGCAAAGAGAAGAAAAGAAAGCAGAGTATGCAGAGAACAGCAGTACTTTAACACAAGTGTAGGGTGGATGAAGGTCGGCAGTATCTGGAAAAAGTCTGAAGCCAGATCACAGAGAGACCTGAAGGCCAAACTGGGCAGTCTAGACTTGATGCCTTAGGGAATAAAGAGTTGTGTAAAATATATGCCAAGACTTTGGCATAAGACTGACTTCAATTTGAATCGGCTCCTCACATCCTAGCTGTAGAGTTTTGAGCAAGACGCTTAACCTCTCTAAGCCTCAGTTTCTCATCTAAATGAGGGAGATACTAACTTAAGTCAAGTTTCAAGCATAGTATCTTGTAAATAAAAGATGCTTGATGTGGCATAGCTATTGTGTACAGGCACTGGTTGACTACTGAAGGACTTTGATGAAAGTAGTTGACATAATCTAAATTCTATAGCACAATGCAGACTAGATTAGAGGCTGGGAGAACAGTTAGGAGAAAATCATAGTCCTAGGGGATACAGGTAAGTTAAAAAACAGAAGGATCAAAATAAGTGTTTTAAAGAATATTTTAAGATAGAATATAATTAAATACTTTTTAGACACAGAGAGAACCCACTGTAGGGGAGAGAATGAAGATACATGAGAGGAAATAACCTGTGAACTAAATTCTGGAGCTGGTGAGTGGGGAATGAGGTAAAGAATCCAGAGAAAACAGTACTCTTTGCTTGATTTCTTATCTGTGATACAGAATGCATTCTTGTCAGCAGCGTAAATAATTTGGAAAATAGGTAGGGCATAAATATTGGAGGAGATTAGTCTTGGAAAGAAAGAATATTTATCTACAGAAAGAAGTAAGAATCTTGGGTAAAACACTTAATGCCAAATGAGACTATATGGACATTTTGATATAAAAAGAGAAAAGTGAAGGAACACAATTTCTCATTCAAGAGGAAGATGAAGTCATCTCCAGGGAATGGGGTGAGTTATAGATGTATGACTAGAAGAGTGTGGATATAGGTTAGTCTTTAATCAGCTAAGATCAGGATTTCTCAACCTTTGTACTATTGATATTATAGGCTGGATAATTCTTATTTAAGGGTAGTTAGTGGTAGACTTCCTTTTAATTTTAAGATGTTCATAGCAGGATCCTGGCCTCTGCTAATTAGATGCCAGTAGCAAACCTTCCCCAAGTTATGACAACCAAAAAGGTCTCTAGATAGGCCCAAATGCCCTCTAGGAGGCAAAAATCACCTCAAATGAGAACCACTGCTCTAGCTGTTGGAATGATAAGGGGCCCAAAGATAGGACATTGTCTTGAGACTCTTTCTCACATTCAGAACATTGCTGGCACATACAGACTATGAAGGAAAATAATGATTGACAATTGGCATTGAGGGACTAGCTGAAGTTGCATAACATATATTTGTAGTGGAACCAATCTGATTTTATCGTTTTATTATTTTCTCCCCAAATTATAGAGAGTCCAGGTGCGGAACAGGTGGGAGAAATCAGGAAGCTAGAAGCCTAAAGAGAGAGATATTTAAAAGAGAAGGAGGTCTGTGTTGTGATGAGCACTGGGTGTTTACATGCAGCTAATGAATCATGGAACACTACATCAAAAACTAATGATGTGCTATATGCTGGCTAACTGAATATAATAAAAAACAAACAAACAAATAAAAAGCAACTTATAAAAAAATAAATAAAAGAGAAGTTGCTTATTAGTGTTAGATATTATTGTTTCCGGGTACTTTTTTTTTTCCTTTTTTCCTGTAAGAGACAGTACAAGTTGCTAATCTACTAAGTTTGTACATACCAAGCACGTAGTAGGTGTTCAAAAATTATTTGTTAAATTTACATTGTGAGGTACGAGATTGGGTCCAAATTCAAAATAGGAAGTTGTGAGAATTGCTGTTTATGAAACAACATTAAGACTTCTTTTGGAGAGGGGTGCCTGGGTGGCTCAGCCAGTTAAGCATCTGCCTTCTGCTCAGGTCATGATCCCAGGGTCCTGGATCAAGTCCTGCATTGGGCTCCCTGCTCAGCTGGGAGTCTGCTTCTCCCTCTGTCCCTCCCCCTACTCACTCTCTCCCTCTCTCTCTAGCAAAAATAAATAAATAAAAACTTAAAAAAATAAAGACTTCTTTTGGAGAGAAAAAGAAATAGTTTTCTCATCTTGTATAAGGATGATATTGGCTACCCTGGATATTGGTGATTTGTTATAACTTATTATAGTTTGAATTTGCAGTTTAGACCTTAGGAAGTTATTTATTTTATAAGTTGGTTAATTTTCCATTAGGTACACAGTGGTGTTGTTATGCTTTTATGGTTCAAACAGCTAGATTTCCCATAGGTGTGGTTAATCTGGTAAATATCTAGAAGAGCTATTTACTCAATTATTCTGTATCTCTACAACTTACTTGTTAAAACCACAATACATTATTTCCTTTAAGCTCCCATAACTCTTGTAACATTAATTTCCTCAGGGAATAACTAGTTTTTATGTAAATGTCTTATTTCCCCTGCCACACTGACAGAGTAGAATCATTTGCTCTCCCCAACTAACATAGTTCCTTGCACATAATATGTGCCCAAAAATAATTGATGGATAAGGGCACCTGGGTGGCTTAGTCAATTAAGCGTCCAACTCTTGATTTCACTCGGGTCATGATCTCAGGGTCATGAGATCCAGCCCTGTGCTGGTCTTTGCACTGAGCATGGAGCCTGCTTAAGATTCTCCCTCTCCCTCTGCCCTCCCCCACCAAGAAACTGATGGATAAATCGATGAGTGAACAATTACACCTCACTGGGTGGAAGTCAAAAGACCTATATTCCTATCCCACCTATGTAATTTTTGGCAAATGCCTTAATTTCACTGGACCATAAAATATGAGAGGTGGTAGGGTGAATGTTACCTAGGGAAATATTAAAGCATAGAGTTAGCCCTTCCATTTTTTCAGAAGGAAATGGACACTCAAGTATAACTGTTTATTCCAACTTTAAGGCTTCTTTAGGGGAACAGAGTCAAGTCTAAGCATGGATAATGTTTTTATCCTAGCCAGAAGCTTAGCTTAAGTGAATTTTTCAATGTGTGTATAAGATACAATAAGCATATAAGGTATGAGATGACTCATAATCAGAAAAATGTTTAGGGGTTCAGCATGTAGAAAAGAGAAAAGTGATAGTGTTTATAGAGACAAATGTTGCAAAAATAGACTACAATAACATTTGGCTTCTGTATTTGAAAAAAAAGGTAAACTACATAAATATGAAATATTAGGTTTCCCTTGTATACTTGTGAAAATTTGTTTACATGCTGATGCCACCACAGCTTGTTTCTAGCATTATTATCTAGTTTAATTAGATTAAATATGTTGTGCCAAAATGTTTGCTCTTAATCTATTGATGTACCATAGTTCCTTACTGATCAAAAGATAGTATGTGAGACTACACCCATAAATTAGCAACCACAAGACAAGTTTCTTAGGCAACACATTTGTGCAATATTATTTCATTCCATATATCCAGATTTTCTGCATAAACTGGTTCAGACTAATCTGCAACTCTGTTTCAAATTGATTATCTGCCATATTTATGCCATGTCTGCTTTGGCTGATGTGTGTGTAATATTTCAAACACATTAATGCTCCTGCAAAAGCACTGAAAACCTACATTTAATAGAAAATGCTAAAAAAATTTTATTTCAAAATGACCTAGTGCCAAATTTTAACTAGAGAATTAAATACCTATTTTAGAGCTTACTCTAGATAAGGCATTGTGCTAATATAACCAAAGTGTGTAAAGATAATTAAGACATGGTCCATGGCCCATGATCTCAAGACGACAGCAATCTGGTAGGAGAGGCAGGCACGAACAAAACAATTATAATGTAAAGCGTGAAAACTACCCAAAGTGGGACACTGAGAAAAACTGTAAGAGTGCCAAAAATGTAACAACTAATTCTAAGATTATCAGTGGGAAGAGGAAACAGTTGAACTGCACCCTGTAGAATAAATAGGTTTTCAACATGTGATCAGAATACAAATAAAAGAGCAGGAACAAAGACTTGGAAGTTGAAGGATCTGGGAGATGTTCAAAGAATGGCTAATGGTTCAGGGTTCCAAAGTAAACGGGGTGGAATAATTGTTCCATGCTAAGAATTTCAGATTTCATCCTGTATATGCTAAATTATGAAGTCTGAGCAGGGGAGTGACATTCTCAATTAGTTGTTTCAGAAATATCATCCTGGCAGCAATATATAGAATTGTCTGAAGAAAGCAAAAATGAAAAATAAGAATAACATCGGACAAAAATTCATGATTTTTGCATCTTCAGTGCCTAATATTATGCCTGACAAAAAGTATGTTCTCAGTAAACATTAAACATTATTACTCTGTCCTCAACAACATAGCATGTGAATACAACAATGAAGCTTAATATCATTATAAGAGATTTCCACAAATGTATGGAATTGATCTGGATAGCAGAGGGTTTTTCCACCTTCCTTTATGGCTCCTCAGCTTAGTTTATATTCAAGCGTGTTTAGAGGCGCCTGGGTGGCTCAGTTGGTTAAGCGTCTGACTCTGTTTCAGCTTTGATCATGATTTCAGTGTTATAAGATCGAGCCCTGCATCAGGCTCTGTGCTCAGTGTGGAGTCTGCTTAGGATTCTCTCTCCCTCTTCCTCTGCCCCTCCCCATATGTGCTCTCTCACTCACACTCTCTCTCAAATAAATAAATACATAAATAAATAAAATCTTTATATTCAAGTGTGTTTAAATTTACTTCCACCTATTACAAAACAACAGTAACATAAATAATGGTGAATTAAAATTTATAGGGAAAAGTAATTGTTCTAAGATCCTTTTCATATGCATAATTTTAGAAATAATGCATAAACATTATCTACTGAGAAAAAAACACAGATGACTTAGATATACAGGTGAAATTCACTATAGCTATATAAATTAAACTTTCCAAAGATAAGCAGGAAGAAAATCTTTGTAAAATATATGGCAGACCAAGAGCAAATATTCCTTTTAAAGAGTGTGTGGCCTAGCTAAGAGCATGGACTCTGAACCAGACTGCCTGGGTTTGCAATTCTGTCTCATACTTTCTAGCTGTTTAATCTTGGGTAAAACACTTAAGTTTTCAATGTCCCAGTTTTCTTACCTGTAAACTGGGGTTTGTAATATAGTATTTAGTTTATAAGTAAATTGCAAAGTGTTTAGAATAGTGCTTGGCACATAGTAAGTGCTCAATAAAAGTTAGCTGTTTTTAAATTATTATTCTTAATGTAGCAGAAACTATTATATATTTCTCAAAATCTGTTCTTTCCTTCTTATTTTAATAATAGAATCTCCAAGTTGTAACTATGCACATGACTGTCCGGTATAAACAATGAGTCTTCTAGGCTTTACTACAGCTAAGAGTGACTAGGTGACAATCCCTTTGGAAAACAGTTTGCCATTACTGAATAAATGTGATGATATGCACACTCAATAATCCAGAAATTCATTCCTAAAATTATATTCCAGAAAAACGTTTATGTATACTGGGATATATGTACAAGGATATTGATAGCAGCACTATTTGTAATTTGTAATAATCTGAAGGTCCATCAACAATAGAATGGATAAACTGAGGTATATTTATACAAAGGTGTATTCAGCAATGAAATTGAATTAACATACATACATACAACAGCATCCACTGAATAGAAACAAGAACCAAACTAACACAAACAGCAATTTTTAAAAATAAGCAGAACTGTATCATTTAGAAATGCATACTTGGGTGAAACTAAAGAAAAGCAAAGCAGTGATTACCAAAAAGTCAGGATTATAGTAATCTCTAGGTCTAGAGAGAGACTTCCTCAAGGGAGAGCTGTGATTAGAAAAGGAAACACAGCTTCTGAAATTCTTGCAATGCTCTGTTTCTTTACTTTGAGTGGAGGCTGCATGGATATTTCTTTAAAATAATTTTTTAAGCTATAGATTGCCTTATGCATTTTTCTATATGAATATTATATTTCACAATTTCAATTACAGATACATAAAGAAACATTATGCCCTTGGCCTCTCCTATTCCTTGCTCCATCTTGCTGCCTGAAACATAAATATTGCCACCTGAGACCATGAGACCAAGAACCATGAGACCAGGGATACTCAGGAATATCAGAGTAATGAGCTGGATGGTTAAGTCCCTGAGGACTTTGTGGGGCACAGCTGCCATATCAGACCAAAACCTTTTGCTTCTGTACCTCATTTACATGACAGAGAAATAAGTTTTATATTGCTTGGAAATCTGAATCTACATATTTGAAATCTACATAGTCAAATTTGATACTAACTAATGTACCTATATACAAGATCTTCAAAAGACAACCTACTGAATAGAAAAATCGACTGATCTTGCACACACACACACACAATTAGGCAATTAATGGGATTCATGCAAGAAGAAATCCAAAGGGCTCATGACCATCTAAAAAGTGTTTAATCTCAGCAGTGATCAGGAAAATGCAAATTAAAACAATAATGAGATAGTATTTTTCACGTGACAGAGCAGCAAACATTTTTAAAGAGCAAAATATTCATTTCTGTTGAGTATTCAGGAAAATGACCCCTCTCAGGCATTGTTAACACAAAGTGCTATAAATTTTTGGAAGGTAAATTGGCGCTATTAAATTTGAAATGCTCTTACCACTTAAGGCAGCAAAGGAACACAAATCTGTATCATAGGAATAACAGCAATAATATTTAAAACTCTATGTCTAAGAATTCTTATTGCAGCATTATTTGTCAAGATAAAAAAAACCCTGAAAACAATCTGTTAAATCCATTAGTACCAGAATATTTGGATAAATTATGGCATAGCTTAACTATGAAATATTATGCAGCTATTAAAAATGAGTTAAATCTATATATTTTTATCTGGAAGGTTGGTCATGATGTATTGTTTAGTGAAGAAGGGTGAAAAATAAGTCACCCATTTTTATATAATTGNTTTTTGAGTTTTCTTTTTTTTTTTTTTTAATTTTATTTTATTATATTGTGTTAATCACCATACAGTACATCCCCAGATTCCGATGCAAAGTTTGATGCTTCATTAGTTGCGTATAACACCCAGTGCACCATGCAATACGTGCCCTCCCTACTACCCATCACCAGGCTATCCCCTTCCCCCACCCCCTCCCCTCTGAAGTCCTCAGTTTGCCTCTCACAGTCCATAGTCTCTCATGTTTCATTCCCCCCTCTGATTACCCCCCTNATGCTCTTACCACTTAAGGCAGCAAAGGAACACAAATCTGTATCATAGGAATAACAGCAATAATATTTAAAACTCTATGTCTAAGAATTCTTATTGCAGCATTATTTGTCAAGATAAAAAAAACCCTGAAAACAATCTGTTAAATCCATTAGTACCAGAATATTTGGATAAATTATGGCATAGCTTAACTATGAAATATTATGCAGCTATTAAAAATGAGTTAACTATATATTTTTATCTGGAAGGTTGGTCATGATGTATTGTTTAGTGAAGAAGGGTGAAAAATAAGTCACCCATTTTTATATAATTGGCCAAATTATTTTGTGTGTGCATGTCCATATAAATTTGTGTGAACATACAAGAAGGTCTGAAAAGATATACCCCTGGGTGGGGAGATGGGGTAACTGGGTGATGGGCATTAAGGAGGGCACTTGATGTAGTGAACACTAGGCGTTATACGCAACTGATGAATTACTAAACTCTATCTCTGAAACTAATAATACAATCTATGTTAATTAACTGATCCTAAATAAAAAAATTTTAATTTAATTTTTAAAAGATACACCCCCGATTGTTAACATTGGTTATCTGGGAATAGGGTTAGTAACAGATTACTTTTTCTATATTCATTTTAGGATGGTTTTACTGGTTACAATGAGTCTAACTATGTGTTACTTTTGTAATTTTTACAAAACTATTTAATTTAAAATTAGTTTTAATAAAAGGTATATATCCAAGAATGGATGGTAATGTACCTCAATGCCAGATGCCAACATCTTTATGTTGATTACCGCCAAACGTTAAATCCATATCAGTGAAGCAAACTGCACAAACCTGTACAAAATAGAATGAAGTCGGTAACTTGGGAGAGTAATGTGGCTTATCCACTACTGTTTCATAATTAGTATTTTGTTAGTGATTAGCTAGAAAGACACCCATGTGTTAGTAAAATAAATGCACGTTACTTCTTGTAACATTCTAGGAAGAAATTTAATGCCAAGGTATGTTATGGAAAGAAATACAGGAGTTAAGAAATACAGCGACACTTCTTCCTGATCAGGTGGGTCTAGCAATTCCTAAATGAGTGTCTTTGTGAAGCGGTGGCCATCAATCAACGTGTACAATCTGGATGTCCCAATTCTGTCTTCCTGCCCCTCCTCAAATGCTCTTCCGCCATCAAGGCACGGCCAACACCTAGCCAGACACCTGAATCAGGTTGGCCTCCTCCCTTTCGCTTTCCGGTCTCCCTGAATCTGATGGCTAAATCCTCCGTTTTACCTCTGGAACGCTTCTGTCCTTGCCTTCCCTCTGGTCCTGTCCCGTTTGGTGAGGATTAGCTAATAACATTAGAAGTCCAGATTCCCTGGCCTGGTCTTCCCTGCCTTTCACACCCGCTCCTTCCCGCTTCCCGCCACCTCCTCCGCTGTCACTCTCCACTCCGTGCCGCAAAGATTTCGCTCACCCGCGAGGACCGGGGCACCCCAGGCACTGGGCAACCGCAAGCGGAAGTGGCGGGAGCCCGAGGGGAGGGGCCTGGCCTGGCTGGCCAATGCCAGCGCTGAGTCCAGGGCCAGAGGTCACATGTTCAGTAGGCGGGAATTTTCTCAGGCGAAGACGTGTAGGTGGCGATTTTACCTCCGGTAGCAACCCTGAGAGGCTGAAGAGAGGAGAGAGGGAAGGTGTTCTTCAGCAGAGGAGAAGAAAAGGTCAGGATGGGGCTAGCGTATGGCAGCTCTAAAATTTCCGGCAAACAGATTTGTGAGGCCCGGTTGATGTGGCTCTGTGGGGACGAGACCCCCAGAACCAGGGTCCACGTAACCTAATGAGGGGGGGATAGAGGTTGTGACGGGCACAGAAAGGCCAGTGGGTTTCAACCCGCTAACAAGGAGTTGTATAGATTAAACAATACGAGAAAATGTGTGAACCTTGCCTCCTCTGCACTTTTACATGGTTAAAATGTGGTTTTTAGGCAAAGGAGTGAGGAAGGGGAGAAATCGCCCTATGCCTTAGGCTGATGAGAGGAGATGGGAAGCCAGCCCTAAAATTCACATTCACTCGTATGTGTCTTAAATAATCTTGGAAATAATATTCCATTATATATGTCTACACTTTAAATATGTAAAATTTTTATCTCAACCATACTTCAGTAAAACTGCGTGGAAAAAATCTTGTGCCTTATTTCTCTGGCCTTGTGCATAAGAGCCTAACTTATTACTTATATGCATTTCCATTTTGGCCTCGATTAGGAGGTAGTATAAGAGAAATAAAATCTTTAGAAGCAGGTAAGGAAAAATATTTCAGGAATTGCTGCAATTCCTGATTGATTGATTATTTTTAAAATACCTACTCTTTAGCCATGATTTTGCTTGTTTTCTCCCTTTGACTTTAGAAATAAGGCTAATTTATCTCTCTTCCTATCCATCCACTATTATAAGATGGGGTCAAATACCTGTAATGTAATGAAGTAAGGTTGACAGGTGAAAGGAATTCTATGAATATATATGATATATAGTATCTTATTTAAGTACTGTATGTTCAGCATAAATTTAAATGATTAACTTCAATACAACAGTAATTGCTGTTTAAGGTAGTTGATGAGAGTGATGAATCTGAAGCTAATAAAAATATTAGGCTTCACAAGAAAGGAAATTTTAAGATAAATGCTGACAATAACTGAATGGAATAACTAAGTAAATCAATTGTTTTAAACTTTTTGAAATGACTTCTAGAATGAAGCACAATCAGATAATGTTTTTTGAAAGCACAATATCAAGAAATGGAAATTCTAAATTAATATTTGCCTCAAAGATAGTGATACACTGTATGGAAAAGGTATGGAAGTACAATGATTGGAAAATATTTCCAGAGAAGCAATCACCAGTAAGAAAATGCTATGTTGACATTGTTTAATTAAGAGTGAAAGAGGGCACCCACACTGTGTACTCCCCACATCTGTTGATACCACAGAACCTAACAATATTAAAAATAATTCAGATAGCTTATTAGGTTTGTTTTCATTGGAAAGCTTATTGTAATATCCAAAATGTCTTCTGATTCATTAATCAAATAAAGTAATTGTATTCCAAACCAGTTTGCTCTTAGTTTTTTTAATATAGTAGTTGAGTAGTTAAGAATGTTCACACGATAATGACTGAAAATAGGAGTAGATTCATAGCTAATTAATGTAGATGAGCTCTTAAGGTCTTCTGGGGCAGTACCTTCAGCATAGATAAGGAAACAGGTAAACCTCAAACAAATTTAAAATAATAATGAAACTAAGGCAAAACCATTCAGATTAAAATGTTTATTTCACTTGCTAAAAACTTACTGACAAACTACTATATGAAGATTATATCTTACATCTGAATTCCCCAAAACATAACTGATCAAAATGCTAAGAACTATCTGATACACTGGACTCTGTCCTAGAGTGACTCTTATAAGCTGTAATTGCTCTGGTTCTCACATAAATGAGAATCATCTTGGACTCTTTCAGCATTCTAAATTTTACTAACTGATTCATTAGATGAATTTGTTTGTTTATCAATAATGACCCATTGACCAGGAATAATATGTCTTAGTGGCTTTATTCCAAATGAGCTATTAGGGAATTCTAACTTCAGCCTTTTTATTTTAAGTTTTTATTTATTTTTTTTAGTGAACTCTACCCCCAACAGGGGCTTGAACTCATTACCCTAAGATCAAGAGTCACATGTTCTTCCAACTGAGCCAGTCAGGCACCCCTGAGCTTTTTATTTTTTAAGAGACTGAATTTCGCAGATTCTTCTCCCCTGCCTCAGCACAGTTTTTCCTGTGGTTATTCTATTTCAAGACCACTTAAGAAATATGGTTATCCTGAGAAAACCACTGTACCAGTCTTGCGAATTCCCACCTCTTTTGCAACAAGATGATCACAGAATATATATTTCAATCCACCAACCAGAAGTTGTGTGGATTAAACAATTATGAACATATGTGAAAAATAGATGAATGATTTTATATCAACATATATTATTTTCATATTAGATTTAAATCATAATAATAAGTGTTATTTTTATAGTTAACATTTTTATCATTCAGTGCCTTTAAAAATGAATGAACTAAAGTTTTGAGATTAAGAATGGTTTTCTACTGCTTGCTTTGCTATTTTGCCAACATTTGATTTTAATTTTTATATTTTCAGATACGAAATTTGTACTGCTTTCAAAGAAAGAAGACATGTTTTCAGCATTCAAATATTGTGCAATAGACTATTTATATGAGGTAGAGTGTTACTGGATCACTAACTACCAAGAATTATGATATGAAAAGTACTATCTGCATTCACTACATGATGATGATAATTTTGCAGTAGTTGTTAGATTAATCCTTAGTCTAATTACTTTGAGATTTATTTAAAATTTCTTCCCACTTCCAATGTACCTTAAAAACACCACTTTTGGAAGGAAATTGTTGACAATGTATTGTGAATTTGAAGTTGTCAGCAGAAGAAAATGGAAACTTGGCATATTTGGGCTGTTTTTATATGAACATTCTTTTTTTTTTTTTTTTTTTTTTAATTTTTTTTTTTTTTTTTTTNNTTTTATTTATTTATTTGACAGAGATAGAGACAGCCAGCGAGAGAGGGAACACAAGCAGGGGGAGTGGGAGAGGAAGAAGCAGGCTCATAGCAGAGGAGCCTGATGTGGGGCTCGATCCCACAACGCTGGGATCACGCCCTGAGCCGAAGGCAGACGCTTAACCGCTGTGCCACCCAGGCGCCCCTATATGAACATTCTTGAGTGATCTTCCTTGAAAAGAGTGGGGGGAAGCAGTCTCAGTTATCTTTATGAGGAAATAACAGTAACAGCATGTATTGACCACTTGCTATGGGCCAGATACTTTGCTCTTTTGCTGGATTATATCATTTGCTCTTTTGATGGATTATGCCATTTGATCATCGTAACTATTCCAAGAGCTAGATTTTACAATTTTACAGGATAGGAAAATGATGTCTAGAGAACTTAAACAGCTTACACAAAGCTGAGATTCAAGTCCAGTACATTGTTAAGAATCTAATTGGAATAGTCATCATACAACAATTCATTATTCTTATGATCTTAATTGACAAGTTAAATTTTGATTTTCTTTATAACCTTCACCTCATTACCAGGAAAAAAAATTATTCCAATGTACCTAGAGCTGTTACATTTTATAGGAAATAAGAAAGATATTTAGACATCTGCAGGTTTTATTATTTTTTCATAACTGGGAGGTAAATGTGTAATTATAACGTATATGTGGTAGGGAATCAGAAATCATCAACCAAATATATTTATGAATATACTGACCACTTCAAACATCCTTAAACTTTTTTTTTTTAAAGATTTCATTTATTTATTTGACAGAGATAGAGACAGCCAGCGAGAGAGGGAACACAAGCAGGGGGAGTGGGAGAGGAAGAAGCAGGCTCATAGCAGAGGAGCCTGATGTGGGGCTCCGTCCCACAACGCTGGGATCACGCCCTGAGCCGAAGGCAGACGCTCAACCGCTGTGCCACCAAGGTGCCCCCAAACATCCTTAAACTTTTATCCTTGTCCATGATGTCTTAATTTCTCACTGGTGGATCACACCCCCTGATATACTATAAACATGATAGTGATTGATGGCAAATCTTGCAAAAGTTGTGGAATTTTGTAAAGTTCATGGAAACAGTGTTGAGGAACCACTCAACGGGTAAAGCTATTGTCAAATGAAGACCTTGTGACATTAGATTAGTTACAAATAAGAGGAAGAGAATGGTTCGAATATTAAAGGAGTCGGAGATGCCTTGGGAATATTTTGCTTAAATATTTTTTAAAAATATCTTATTTATGGGGCACCTGGGTGGCACAGCGGTTAAGCATCTGCCTTCGGCTCAGGGCGTGATCCCAGCATTGTGGGATCGAGCCCCACATCAGGCTCCTCCGCTATGAGCCTGCTTCTTCCTCTCCCACTCCCCCTGCTTGTGTTCCCTCTCTCGCTGGCTGTCTCTATCTCTGTCGAATAAATAAATAAAATCTTTTTAAAAAATATCTTATTTATAATCAAAGGTGACATAATGACTAATATCATGCATATCATTATATAATACAGTTTGTGGGAAATTTTTGACAAAAAACTAGCTATGGTTACAAGCTAATTATAAACAAAATTTTGTTAGCTATAAAATTTAATTTTTATAACTTTACTTCTTTGTCTTAGACAAAGTATTAATCAAGCTTTTTTTCTGTTTTGCAATGAACCTTTAGTCCTCATTTTATATAAATTAGTTTAACTCATCTTTTCTTTCTTTGTACCGTTTATTCTTGGATAATTAAGACCTCTTATTTAATATGTATAACACCTTCAGCAAACATAAAACTCTTGGGAAATAATGCAAGAAACTATCATTTGTCCAAATACATAGAATAATGAATTTTGTGGGAAGTTGAGAGTTACTGAGGAAAAGCTTCATAGAGGAGATATTGCTTAAGATGGGCCTTGAAAGATAAAGAGGATTTTGATAATCTGAGAATAGTGGGACATTTTTCAGAGGCACACCATAGACAATGAGGTTGAAGAAATAGTTTTATTTGTTGATTTTTTTAAGTTAGAAACTTATTTATTGGTTGTCACAAGTTTAATAATGCAAAGACATGCTAAACAAAATTAGGACAGCCATGTTATACTGTTAAGTGAAAAAAAGCACATTGCTAAATGGCATACTCTATAAATGATGTGATCTTGTTTTTGTCAAACACACACACACACACACACACACACACACACACACTTTAGCCTAGCCTAGAAAAGGAAGTCTGTGGAAAATATGCCAAACTATTACTGATATCACTAGGGACCTTGATTTTCTCAGTTATGTGTTCTGTGTTATTTTATATCTTATAATGAGCAGGTATTACCTTTAAATAAAAATAATATGAATTTAAAAGAATAAAGAATTTTAATATTCTGAATATTGATAGTTGCATCTGTTAAATATATTAAAAGATTTTATAATCTTACTTTCTTACATAGAATATAGTTAGAAAGAAGTTTTGCAGAGATGCTTTATTGCTTCGAGTCCCTTCATGTTTATATCAAGATGCGGGAGTTACTGATAATAAATTTAGGAGGCCATGGATGAGAGGTATGTTTTATTTTTATTTCTCAAAAGTCTATCTTAAAAGTGATATCAGAGTGTAGCACAATAAATTATTAAGAAAATGTGCTTTTCTTATTAATAAAACTACATTGCATTTATTCATATCAGAACTCTAAGGGGCACCTGTGTGGCTCAGTCAGTTAAGCATCTGCTTTTGGCTCGGGTTATGATCCTGGAGTCCCAGGAATGAGCCCCACGTTGGGCTCCCTGCTCAGCGGGGAGTCTGCTTTTCCCTCTGACCCTTCCCTTCTCATGCTCTCTCTCTCTCTCAAATAAATAAAATCTTAAAAAAAAAAAAAAGAACTCCAAGAACGGTACAAATTAATATTTTTATGACAGAATTTAGGTGACAAAGTAGGGAATTGGGACGCTTATACTAGATATGAATAGAACAAAAAAAGATGTAGATGATGAAGTCTTAAAATACTCTAGCATTGTAAACATTTGTTGTGTTGTAATAGGATCTTGCTCAACCGTAGGAGGGCTACTTTAAAATGTTATGATATACTGCATATAAAACTATTTTTAAATGTATATGTACAAAATATTATCTTTTACTCTTACCATGTCATGGATTTAAGAAAGAGGTAGCTTCCATAGAGGAGTCAAATCAGTTAACAACATTTATTTAGCATATATTATGTACCAGGTACTGTTACAGGTGCTAAAGACAGTTACTAATAAGACAGAAGTAGTTTCTTCCCTTAGTGGGTTTTCAGACTGGTAAGAAGGATGCAGCAATAAAACCATTACATATATAAGCTAATATCTGGTATTAATAAATGTGTAGAGAAGACACAATAGGGTAATGTGATACAAGATTGAGTAGGGAGCACTATTGTCTAAGATGCTTGGGGAAGGAAGTGGACATTTGAGTTGAGATCTGAATGATGAGAAGGCAACAACAATAAAAAGATATGGGGGAGAAGCCTTTCAAACAAATGCAGAGTTGACTCAGGAATAAACTTGATGAGTTTTAGGACCAGAAAATTAGGCCACTGTGACAGGTTAATGAAAAGGGGATATCTAAGAAGTAGGCAGCTTCTAAAAAATATAAGACATTGTAGGCCATAATATGGAGTTTATTTGTTTGTTTATATTATGGCTAACGTGGCAAATGATTGGACAGTTTTTAAAAGGGGAGTGACATACTCCCAAACTATTAGAAGTTATAGAACAATTCAGTAAGGTGACAGGATACAAAATCAATGCCCAGAAATCAGTTGCATTTCTATACACGAATAACGAGACTGAAGAAAGAGAAATTAGGGAATCCATCCCATTTACAATAACACCAAAAACCATGCGTTACCTTGGAATTAACTTAACCAGAGACGTAAAGGACCTATATGCTAGAAACTATAGATCACTTTTGAAAGATATTGAGGAAGACATAAAAAGATGGAAAAATATTCCATGCTCATGGATTGGAAGAATTAACATAGTTAAAATGTCCATACTACCCAGAGCAATCTACACTTTCAATGCTATCCCGATCAAAATACCGAGGACATTTTTCAAAGAACTGGAACAAATAGTCCTTAAATTTGTATGGAA